>NW_028225179.1:107582697-107729132 GCF_052327205.1 Somniosus microcephalus | reverse complement strand
CTCCACTCTCTGTCGACACAACACCAGCGCCCCCGGGCCCAGCACCGACAGCTTCTGCACCACCAGCAGCCACCGCTCTGATTGGCTGACCAACCGCCGCGGGCGGGGCCAGCAGCCGGAGGCGGGGCTACAGATTGAGGGCGGGGCTTGTACTGGGGGCGTGGCCTGGACTTAGGGGCGGGGCTTTAGAACGAGGGCGTGGTCTGTACGGAGGGTGGGGTGCCGGAGTGTGAGGGCGGGGCCTGTGTTTGGGGGGGGGGCTTGGACTGTGGGCGGGGCTTGGACTGGGGGCGGGGCCATTGCCCGAGTGGGGGGCTCGAGACTGTGGGCGGGGTCTGGACTTAGGGGCGGGGCCTTAGAATGAGGGCGTGGTCTGAACGGGGGCGGTGTCTGGGCGTGGGGCGGGGCCTGTGGCTGGGGGGGGGGCTTGAACTGGGGGCGGGGCTTGGGACTGGGGCGGGGCCAGTCCCAGTTCGCTGTTCCGCCGGCTGGTTGAGGGCGGGACAACAGACTCTTAGAAAAAGAAAATACTGCAAAGCCTGGGTTTGGGAATGAGGACCCGGGGAGGGTGAGGGACCAGTACAGATAGCACCAATCCTGGGTTTGGGGAGAGAGGGAGGGAGGACCCAGGGAGGTGAGGGACCAGTACAGATAGCACCAATCCTGGGTTTGGGAAGGAGGACTCAGGGAGGTGAGGAACCTTCTTGAACAATGGTGTCACATTTGCCACTTTCCAATTCTCAGGCACCTCCCCTGCATCTAGGGAAGATTGGAAAATTACGGCAAGCCCCTTCCGCTATCTCCTCCCCCAATTTGCTTAGCAACCTGGGATACAAGCCATCTGGACCAGGCGACTTGTCCACTGTAAGCATACCCAGCCTTTCTAGTACATCATGTCTATCAATTTTCACCCCTTTTAATTTCTTCTACAGAGGAACCAGTACAGATGACACCAAGCCCGGGTTTGGGAGGGAGGGAGGGCCCAGGGAGGTGAGGAATCAGTACAGATAGCATCAATCCTGGGTTTGGGAGGGAGGACCCGGGGAGGTGAGGTACCAGTACAGATGATACCAAGCCTGGGTTTGGGTGGGAGGGAGGACCCAAGGAGGTGAGGTACCTGTACAGATGACACCAAGCCTGGATTTGGGTGGGAGGACCCAGGGAGGTGAGGGACCAGTACAGATGACACCAAGCCTGGGTTTGGGAGGGAGGACCCAGGGAGGTGAGGGACCAGTACAGATGACACCAAGCCCAGGTTTGGGAGGGAGGACCCAGGGAGGTGAGGTACCTGTACAGATGACACCAAGCCTAGGTTGGGAGGGAGGACCCAGGGAGATGAGGTGCCAGTACAGATGACACCAAGCCCGGGTTTGGGAGGGAGGACCCAGGGAGGTGAGGACCCAGTACAGATGACACCAAGCCTAGGTTGGGAGGGAGGACCCAGGGACGTCATAGAGTCTTAGGGCTCGATTTTTACCATTGGGGTCGGGCTGGGGCGTGTCAGGTAGTTTTCGTGTCAGGACCCCGATTCCAATATGAAGTGGGAAAAAAGTGTGATTTTGCCCTAATTGGGCACTTGATTTCCAGCATGTGGAAACCTCTGGCCCAATGAGTCTTTTTATACAGAAAGTCGCCTCCGATGACATCATCAATGCTGTTGGATTTAAGGCCTGCAAGCAGCCTTGCTTCTTTTGGAGACTTTAAACTTTATGCCCATTGTTGTGATCGCTTCATTCAGCAACTATGTCCAGCAGTAGGCCAAAGTGCGCTCCAAGGTTTGATGAGACCTTTCTCCAAGCTCTGGTGGAGGGAGCAAGATCAAATAAGGAGGTGCTCTTCCCTTCCTCAGGGAAGAAAAAGCCTCCCCAGCAGACTACAACACTGGCATCTACCCGGCAATGTGGAAAATTGCCCAATTATGTCCTGTCTACAAAAAGCAGGACAAATCCGACCCAGCCAATTACCGTCCCATCAGTCTACTCTCAATCATCAGCAAAGTGATGGAAGGTGTCGTCGACAGTGCTATCAAGCGGCACTTACTCAGCAATAACCTGCTAACTGACGCCCAGTTTGGGTTCCGCCAGGGCCACTCAGCTCCTGATCTCATTACAGCCTTGGTCCAAACATGGACAAAAGAGCTGAACTCAAGAGGTGAGGTGAGAGTGACTGCCCTTGACATCAAGGCAGCATTTGATCGAGTGTGGCATCAAGGAGCCCTAGCAAAACTGAAGTCAATGGGAATCAAGGGGAAAACTCGCCATTGGTTGGAATCATACCTAGCACAAAGGAAGTTGGCTGTCGTTGTTGGAGGTCATTCATCTCAATCACATGACATCACTGCAGGGGTTCTTCAGGGCAGTGTCCTAGGCCCAACCATCTTCAGCTGTTTCATCAATGACCTTCCCTCCATCATAAGGTCAGAAGTGGGGATGTTCGCTGATGATTGCACACTGTTCAGCACCATTCGAGACTCGTCAGATACTGATGCAGTCCGTGTCCATATGCAGCAAGACCTGGACAACATTCAGACTTGGGCTGACAAGTGGCAAGTAACATTCGCACCACACAAGTGCCAGGCAATGACCATCTCCAACAAGCGAGACTCTAACCATCTCCCCTTGACATTCAATGGCATTACCATCGCTGAATCCCCCAGTATCAACATCCTGGGGGTTACCATTGATCAGA
Source organism: Somniosus microcephalus (assembly GCF_052327205.1). Classification (NCBI taxonomy): domain Eukaryota; kingdom Metazoa; phylum Chordata; class Chondrichthyes; order Squaliformes; family Somniosidae; genus Somniosus; species Somniosus microcephalus. The sequence goes on along the minus strand of NW_028225179.1, from coordinate 107,726,444 downwards.
AACTGAACTGGACCAGCCATATAAATACTGTGGCTACAAGAGCAGGCCAGAGGCTGAGAATTCTGCGGCGAGTGTCTCACCTCCTGACTCCCCAAAGCCTTTCCACCATCTACAAGGCACAAGTCAGGAGTGTGATGGAATACTCTCCACTTGCCTGGATGAGTGCAGCTCCAACAACACTCAAGAAGCTCAACACCATTCAGGATAAAGCAGCCCACTTGATTGGCACTCCATCCACCACCTTCAACATTCACTCCTTCCACCACCGGCGCACTGTGACTGCAGTGTGTACCATCTACAAGGTGCACTGCAGCAACTCGCCAAAGCTCCTTCAACAGCACCTTCCAAACCCGCGACCTCTACCACTTAGAAGGACAAGGGCAGCAGACGCATGGGAACATCACCACCTACAAGTTCCCCTCCAAGCCACACACCATCCTGACTTGGACCTGTATCGCCGTTCCTTCACTGTCGCTGGGCCAAAATCCTGGAACTCCCTTCCTAACAGCATTGTGGGTGTACCTACACCATATGGACTGCAGCGGTTCAAGAAGGCGGCTCACCACCATCTTCTCAAGGGCAATTAGGGATGGGCACTAAATGCAGGCCTAGCCAGCGACACCCACATCCCATCAATGAATAAAAAAAAAAAAAAGTGGCCCGGGAGGTCAATGCCATCTCTATGTGCCACAGAACCTGGCTGCAGTGCAGGAAGAGGTTTCATGACCTTTTCCGCACAGGAAAAGTGAGTATGACTTTCTCATCACCCTCAATCTGATCCCCATTGCCTCTCCTCACCAGCACTCTGCTTTGCTAACCTCTTCCTCCACATCCCACTTGACACTGACATCCCTGCACCCTTACCCATTCCCTCTCTCTCTATGGTCACATTCACTTAACTATTCGACCATGCAGCCCTCACATTCCCTATCACTGTGATGCAATGACAACAACGTACAACACCCAGGGAGGGCCCTTTGTCTCCTTCTAAGCATCTATGCTGTAGATTCTCTACACTCACTCCTTCATTCTCACTCAAACTCCACTTGTGTCCCTCATTGCAGGAAAAGAGAGCCCACAATAAGAGGGAAAGAGTGAGGACAGGAGGAGTGCCACCCTCAGTAGCCCAGCTCACCACCTTGGAGGAGGCGGCCCTGGAAATTGCCAGTTTCGAGGAAGATTCGCAAGTGGGGGACGGACAGACGGGCACATCACAGCAAGCTGGTGACAGAATAGTTTGGCATCTCTCTCATTGACATTGCATGAGTGACTGATAATGATTCCAATGCTCTAACAGATTGATTTATGATCATCTGCACAATTCAATGTGCATGCAACCTTTACCTCACATCTCTAACTCTTTCCTTTACTCCCCCACAGGACCATCAACAGCCCCTGTCCCCACTGTCCAGGAGGAACAGCCTGAGCCTCAAGACTCCTCAGAGGAAGCTGCAACCTCTGAGGGCAGCATCAGCAGAATTCAGCGCACCCAGCGCCAGCGCAGACACTCACACCTCGGTGGGACCTTCGCGAGATACAGTAGTGTTGTCACCTGGTGTATCACAGCTCACAAGTGAGCATCAGCAGATGGTGGAGACAGGGACAGCAGTGGAGAGTCTTCGTCGGAGCCAGCTCGGCTCAGCTGCATGTCGACCCTGTGCCTCCTGGTCCATCCAGAAGGAGAGCGGTGCTGGAACTCCAGGAACAGGTGCAGGAGACTCTGGCAGGTTTTGTCTCCAGGGTCGCTGCGAGTGTGGAGTGAATGGAGGAGTCCATCGCGAACATGAGCAGAGACTTTGTGGAGGCATTGGCGCATGAACGCATCACCACGGAAAGGATGGCAACCTCCGTGGAAAGGATGGCTACAGTAGACGAGAGGATGGCCATGGCCATGCAGGAGCTATGTTGCCAGAGTGTTGCAAACATGGTCATTGTTCAGAATAGACTGGCATCTCTTGAGGAGCGATGGTCAGCTATTGAGCATACAAACCAGACCTTCATGGAAGTCCTCTGGAGTAGGACTTCCAATGCAGAAACGGGTCCTCATGGCCCCCCTAAAGTGCTGTCAAGCCACTTGCTAGCTCTGAAGTGGGGTTGACCCATGAGAAGGATGTTGGTGGCAGACAACAAGTGGGGGCTCCTCTACAAGCGCTCACATGACCATGCCACTGCAAAGCCCTCGGTCAGAGCCCCACCAGAGTCCTCACCCAACTGAGATGGGCGTTTCAGCCCCTGCACAGCCGCAGGAGCAGCAGACTGTTGCCAAACCCTCACAGGCTCGCAACCCCAGAGGATGGCTGCCAAAGGTGTCGAGACAGGAGCAGCAAGAAAGTGAGCAAGAGGCCTCCACATCTGCTGAAGCCACAGGGGAAGCACCACGTAGGAGCACGCGTGAGAGGAAGATAAAGCACAAGTAGTCACAAGGGTAGTCACTTGTTCTGTTGTCTTGTTTTTTGACAAGCCATCCTTGTAATGTTATGGTAAACAGATTTGATGGCAAACTGTTGAAGTTGTGGCCTGTGTCATCTCGTAAATGGGATGCATTGAGGGCTTAGGGCGACTTGCAATTGTCAGTATGATGGTCAGAGTGATAGTATTCGCAGCTTCTTGTCCATTGTTGATGCTCTGGTAAGAAGGTGCGAGGCAAAAGTGTTTGATTGTGCAGGCTAAGCAAATCTGGCCAACATGAGTGCGTCCCTTACATCCCCGGCAGCAGTGTGGTCACGCGCTGGCACCTTCTGGCCTGTGCAGCTTCAGGTGGGTGAGCAGCAGCTTGGCGCTCCTGCTGTTGCTGCTGCTGTTGTTCATGGTTCTGCTGCTGCCGCGGCTGGTCTTCGTCCGAATCTGATGTCCAGGAGGAAAGGAAATAAATGGTTCTCATGCTTCTGTTATATGCCTCAGTTGAGGAAGCGCTCAGTCAAGGTGCGGAGAGGGGTTTCCTAGGAGGTCACACTGGAGATGGGTGTCAGGCTCCAAACTTCCACAACAATAAGTATGCCTGCTAAAAGTTCCCCCAGACCTGAGACAACAAAGTTCTGCCACCTGCAAATGATCATTGGTGAAAACTCATTTTTAATGGTGGAGCTGCAGCTGTTAGTAAGCAATCCACTTGTGAGGCCGCCAGGATTCACTGGCGTGTTCCAGAGGAGACGTGCAGGACGGGGGAAATGTGTTAAAATCAGAAAGGCCTCTCAAAATGGGATTATCGAGGTAATTAACTGGTTGTTAAGGGCCGTAAGGGCCTATCCCGCCTCTTGGAGGTGGGATGGAAACGGGGTTTGAAACCCCGATTCTGGGAAAATTGCTCGGAGGCGGGCTGGAGGCAGGATCGGAGCCGCCCGCCATTTTTTGCGATTTTAACACCTCACGCCTCCAATCCCGCCTCCTTGGGCCTGGCAAAATCGAGCCCATAGAGTCATAATGGCACAGAAGGAGGCCATTTGGCCCATCGAGTCCGTGCCAGCTCTCTGTAGAGCAATCCAGTCAGTCCCATTGCCCGGCTCTATCCCTATAGCTCTGCAAGTTTATTTCGCTCAAGTGTCTATCCAGTCTCCTTGAAACCATTGAGTGTCTCCGCTTCCATCGGCAGTGAATTCCAGGTCATCACCACTCGCTACATAAAATAGTTTTTCCTCACATCACCCCTGTATCTTTTGCCCAAAACCTTAAATCTGTTTCCCCTGGTCCTTGTACCATCAACTAGTGGGAACAGCCTTTCCCCGTCTAGCCTATTCAAACCCGTCATAATCTTGTACACCGCTATCTAATCACCCCTCAACCTCCTTTGCTCTAATGAAAACAAATCCAGCTGCTCCAACCTGTCCTTGTAGCTAAGACCCTCCATCCCTGGAACCATTCTGGTAAATCTCCTCTGCACCCTCTCAAGGGCCTTCACATCCTTCCTAAAGTGTGGTGACCAGAACTGGACACAATATTCAAGCTGTGGCCTAACACAAAGGTTCAGCATAACTTCTCTACTTTTGTACTCAATACCTCTATTTATGAAGCCCAAGATCCGATATGCTTTGTTAACCACTCTCTCAATATGTCCTGCAACCTTCAGGGACCTATGCACAGTAACTCCCAGGCCCCTCTTTCACTGCACACTATTTAAAACTGTGCCATTAAGTGTATATTGCCTCTCCCTGTTCCTTCTGCCAAAACACATCACCTCACACTTCTTTGTATTAAATTCCATCTGCCACTTGTCTGCCCATTCTGCTAGCCTTTCTATGTCCTGTTGCAGTTGATTGGTATCATCCTCACTGTTTGCCACACCCCCAAGTTTGGTGCCATCGGCAAATTTAGAAATTCTACTCTGTATTCCAATATCCAGGTAATTTATATATATATTAAAAAAAAGCAGTGGCCCCAGCACTGACCCTTGGGGAACACCACTGTCTACCATCCTCCAGTCTGAAAAACAGCCATTTACCACAACTCGCTGTTTTCTGTCCATAAGCCAATTCCTTATGCCACTGACCCACCTATTCCATGAGCCTCAATTTTGTTAACCAGCCTTGTATGTGGTACTTTGTCAAATGCCTTCTGAAAATCCATGTAGACAACATCCATTGCATTCCCTTCATCAATCCTCCCTGTTACTTCATCAAAAAATTCAATTAGATTAGTCAAACACAATCTGTCTTTTACAAATTCGTGTTAGCTCTCCTTAATTAGCTTAAACCTCTCCAAGTGCCCGTTAATTTTTTCCTTGATTATTGTTTCTAAAACTTTACCCACCACTGATGTTAAACTGACTGGCCTGTAGTTACTAGTATTGTCCTTACACCCTTTCTTGAACAGTAGTGTCATAATTGTCACTTTCCAATCCTCAGGCACCTCCCCTGCATCTAGGGAAGATTGCAAAATTATGGCAAGTCCTTCCGCTATCTCCTCCCCAAATTCCCTTAGCAACCTGGGATGTAAGCCATCTGGACCAGGTGACTTGTCCTCTCTAAGCATACCCAACCTTTCTAGTACATCCTGTCTATCAATTTTCACCACTTCAATTGCTTCTACTGAGGGACCACTACGGATAACACCAAGCCCGGGTTTGGGTTCCTGGAGGACCCAGGGAGGTGAGGAACCAGTACAGATAACACCAAGCCCGGGAGGGAGGGAGGACCCGGGGAGGTGAGGACCCAGTACAGATGACACCAAGCCTGTGAGGGAGGGAGGACCCAGGGAGGTGAGGAACCAGTACAGATGAAATCAAGCCCGGGTTTGGGAGGGAGGGAGGACCCAGGGAGGTGAGGAACCAGTACAGATGAAATCAAGCCCGGGTTTGGGAGGGAGGGAGGACCCAGGGAGGTGAGGAACCAGTACAGATAACACCAAGCCCGGGTGGGAGGGAGGGAGGACCCAGGGAGGTGAGGACCCAGTACAGATAACACCAAGCCCGGATGGGAGGGAGGGAGGACCCAGGGAGGTGAGATGCCAGTACAGATAACACCAAGCCTGGGAGGGAGGGAGGACTCAGGAAGGTGAGGACCCAGTACAGATAACACCAAGCCTGGGAGGGAGGGAGGACCCAGGGAGGTGAGGACCCAGTACAGATAACACCAAGCCTGGGAGGGAGGGAGGACCCCGGGAGGTGAGGACCCAGTACAGATAACACCAAGCCTGGGAGGGAGGGAGGACCCAGGGAGGTGAGGAACCAGTACAGATAACACCAAGCCTGGGAGGGAGGGAGGACCCCGGGAGGTGAGGACCCAGTACAGATAACACCAAGCCTGGGAGGGAGGGAGGACCCAGGGAGGTGAGGAACCAGTACAGATAACACCAAGCCTGGGAAGGAGGGAGGACCCCGGGAGGTGAGGAACCAGTACAGATAACACCAAGCCTGGGAGGGAGGGAGGACCCAGGGAGGTGAGGACCCAGTACAGATAACACCAAGCCTGGGAGGGAGGGAGGACCCCGGGAGGTGAGGAACCAGTACAGATAACACCAAGCCTGGGAGGGAGGGAGGACCCAGGGAGGTGAGGACCCAGTACAGATAACACCAAGCCTGGGAGGGAGGGAGGACTCAGGAAGGTGAGGACCCAGTACAGATAACACCAAGCCTGGGAGGGAGGGAGGACCCAGGGAGGTGAGGACCCAGTACAGATAACACCAAGCCTGGGAGGGAGGGAGGACCCCGGGAGGTGAGGAACCAGTACAGATAACACCAAGCCTGGGAGGGAGGGAGGACTCAGGAAGGTGAGGACCCAGTACAGATAACACCAAGCCTGGGAGGCAGGGAGGACCCAGGGAGGTGAGGACCCAGTACAGATAACACCAAGCCTGGGAGGGAGGGAGGACCCAGGGAGGTGAGGAACCAGTACAGATAACACCAAGCCTGGGAAGGAGGGAGGACCCCGGGAGGTGAGGACCCAGTACAGATAACACCAAGCCTGGGAGGGAGGGAGGACCCAGGGAGGTGAGGACCCAGTACAGATAACACCAAGCCTGGGAGGGAGGGAGGACCCCGGGAGGTGAGGAACCAGTACAGATAACACCAAGCCTGGGAGGGAGGGAGGACCCAGGGAGGTGAGGACCCAGTACAGATAACACCAAGCCTGGGAGGGAGGGAGGACCCAGGGAGGTGAGGACCCAGCACAGATAACACCAAGCCTGGGAGGGAGGGAGGACCCAGGGAGGTGAGGACTCAGCACAGATAACACCAAGCCTGGGAGGGAGGGAGGACCCAGGGAGGTGAGGACCCAGTACAGATGACACCAAGCCCGGGTTTGGGTTCCTGGAGGACCCAGGGAGGTGAGGAACCAGTACAGATGACACCGAGTTTGCATTTGGGCAGGAGCTGGAGTTCAGTATAGGACCTCAATATTGGACCTCAGAAAGATAGGTCAGAGTATTTTCGAAATGCAGAGAAGCTAGGAACTGTGCAGTAGCAGAGAGGTTTAGGGTTCCATGTACAGAAATCAATTAAAAGCTGGTGGACAGTGTTAGATCCGTGTATCTTGATGTTGTGTGTCCTTCAATAATTAGACAAGAGACTGCGGGGAACAATCAACAGGTGTTTACTGGATGAGGGTTACTCTAAAACTAACTGTACAGATCCCTACTCAGGGTTTATATACAGGTGTGGTCACTGCCGGTACTACAGTATACAGGAGCTGTAAAAATTAGTTCTCCCCTTAAAGGTACATACACTACAATTCCTCCCCTTTTAGATTAACAGTACCATAACATTCATTTAACAATTAAATATCAACTAATTACAATTAACACTTTTAACATGCAACATTAACTGAAAATAGTCTATTTATAAATTCAGTCTTTGGGGAGGCTTCCTGATCCTTTCTGGATAGCGCCTTTCCTGAGTGTCTTGCTCTTGGTGCGGAGGCGATTCTGGCCCCCTGTCGTCGGTTGGTTCATCAGCTTCCGATGCTACTGTTTCTGGGGTAGATGCTACCTGTATGTCGGGTTCATCACCAGGTACGCGAGACATGGGGGTGACTCGTTCCTGTGACTCTAGGATCTGGTCAACATGGCGTCTCACAATGTTCTCCCCAACATCCACTGTGTACATTAGTGGCCCCTGCCGTGTGCATATCGTTCCTGGTTGCCATTTCTCTGTTCGGTAGTCGCGGGCCAAGACTGGTTGCCCTACATTGAAGCTCCTGGTCGGCTTCTCATTGATGTGCTGGAATTGCTTATTCTCAACATCTCTTCGTACATTTGGTCTGAGCAAATCCAGACGAGATCTCAACCTTCGGTTAAAGAACATCATGGCCGGGGTCTGGTTGGTGACTGCATGTGTCGCATTTCTGTAGGCTAACAGGAAATTGTCCACCTTATGCTGCAGTGGAATGTCGTCATCGCACATGGCCCTTACTGCTTTTTTAAAGGTTTGTACGAACCTCTCAGCCAATCCATTTGTGGCTGGATGATACGGGGCGGATGTGTAATGCCTTACCCCATTCCTTTTCATAAATCTTTGAAACTCTTCGGACACAAACTGTGGTCCGTTATCAGAGCAAGCCGTTCCTGGCAAACATGGTCCGTAGGACTGCAATAGTTTTCTCCGTGGTGGTGGAGGACATTTTGATCACCTCAGGCCATTTCGAGTGCGCATCCACGGCTATTAAAAACATTGAGTCCATGAATGGACCAGCAAAATCAATATGCACCCGTTGCCATGGAGATGAGGGCCACTCCCATGGGTGTAGAGGGGCATGTGGTGGAGCATTTTGGACCTTCTGGCATCCTGAGCAGCTCTTTGTCAGGTCCTCGATTTGCTGATCGATCCCCGGCCACCACACACAAGCCCTAGCAAGGCTTTTCATTTTCACCCCTCCCAGATGGCCTTCGTAAAGCTCATTGAGCACTCTCTCCCTTAACTTGGGTAGAATTACCACTCGGGATCCACACATCAAGGTCCCCTGGCATACTGACAGCTGTTCTCTTCTGGATGAGAATGCTGGCAACAGTGAGTCGCCATGTGTTGGCCATCCCTTCACCGTCAAGTCATATACCCGAGACAGTGTCGGGTCATTTCGGGTCTCCTCTATAACAGCGTTAGTTACTGGCAAGCGTTCAATTATAGTCGAATAAAATATTTCGACAGGGTCCACTGCTGGTGCTTCCTCCGCAGTAGGCAGTGGCAGGCGTGATAGCCCATCAGCGTTTCCATGCTGTTTCGTGCCCTTATACTCGATTTCATATTGGTTCGCCCCTAGAAAAAGGGACCATCTTTGTAGCCGTTGCGCAGTCATTACCGGAACGCCCTTCTTTGGATTAAAGATGGAGACAAGTGGTTGGTGGTCAGTCAGCAAGGTGAACTTCTGCCCGTGCAGATAGTGGTTGAACTTTTTCACTCCCCACACTAGGCTGAGGGCCTCCCTGTCAATCTGGGCGTAGTTACGCTCGGCTGAGGTTAGTGACCGAGACGCAAAGGCTACAGGCCTCTCCGAGCCGTCCGGGAATTTGTGCGACAGCACCGCTCCAATGCCATAGGGTGATGCATCACACTCCAACCGAATTGGTAGTGCTGGGTTGAAATGAGCCAACACCTCTTTTGATGTGATCAATTCTTTGCACTTCTGGAAAGCTCGTTTACATTCATCATTCCACTTCCATGGTACCCCCGTTTGCAGTAGGGTGTTCAGTGGGTGTAGTACTGTAGACAAACTCGGCAAGAACTTATGGTAGTAGTTCACCAGCCCGAGGAACGACCTCAGTTGTGACACATTTTCCGGTGCTGGAGCCTTGACTACTGCCTCAATCTTTTCAGGGGACTTATGTAACCCCTCTTCATCAATAACGTGGCCACAATACGAGATCTGCTTCTGGAAAAACTCGCATTTGTGGCGATTAGCTCGGAGCCCATATTCCTTCAATCTAGTGAGCACCTGCTCCAGGTTGGCGAGGTGATCACTGTCATTTTCGCCCATGACCAGGATGTCGTCCAAATAACACTGGGTCCCTGGAATCCCTTGCAGGACTTGATCCATTGCCCTTTGCCAAATAGCCGGAGCTGATGCTACCCCGAACACCAGCTGCTTGTATTGGTAGAGACCTTTATGAGTGTTGATCGTGAGGTACTGTTTCGAGGCTTCTTCTACCTCCATTTGTAGGTACGCCTGGGCCAGATCAATCTTAGTGAAGCGTTTCCCTCCAGATAGCGAGGCAAAAATATCTTCAATCCGCGGAAGCGGATATTGGACAGTGTGAAGGACTGGGTTCACTGTCACCTTAAAGTCCCCACAGATGCGAACCTTCTTTGGTTCCCCAGGCGTATTACTCAATGACCTCTTCATTACAGGAACGATGGGTGTAGCCCACTCGCTCCAGTCCACTTTGGACAGTACTCCTGAACGTTCCAAACCTTCCAGCTCTGCTTCGACGGCTGGGCGGATCGCATAAGGTACCGGTCTGGCCTTAAAAAACTTTGGGCTTGCATTTTCCTCTATTTTGATCGTCGCTGTTATGCCTTTTAGTGTTCCGAGTCCCTCCTGGAACACTTCTTGTGCGTCAGTTAGCATTTTTGACAGTCGTCCAGGTGTGACGTCGTCATCCTTTTTGGCATCTACAGTCAGTGCTTGTATGGAATGCCAATCTAGCTGTATCTTCTGGATCCATTCACGTCCTAGTAGTGGTGGTCCTCCATCTGGCAATACATATAGGTCCATTTTTGGTGTTTCCTTGCCGTTATATATAACTTTCACCCTTATTTTTCCTTTGGGGTAGACTTTATGCCCCGTGTACGTCTTCAAGACAATCTCTGTATCTCTCAAGGGTATATGTGAGAATAGCCGCTTGTAGTCCCTTCGGTTTATGACTGTTAGGGCTGATCCTGTGTCCAATTCCATTTTCACTTGGACTCCGGCTATCTTGAGCGTGACCCAGATAGTTCGGTGATCCTCCGTTTTGATCACATTATGTAGTTTCAGACAACCCAGCTCCTTGCTTCCAGAGTCTGTATCACTTTTCTGTTCGTCTGCACTACTCTCCGTCACCTTATGTACCTTCTTGTACTTCTCCTGTGGGGATTTCTTGCTGCTGGTTTTCTTTTCCGACCTGCAGACTCTTGCTATGTGTCCTACTTTTCCACACTGTCTGCACACTTGGTCCTTGAACCAGCAATCCTTATGGTCGTGTGTTGTTCTGCCGCAGCGATAGCACTTCACTGTTCTGTATGACATTTCATTTGTGCCATATTCTTGCGGTCTCCGTTGTATCTCTGCCGCGCCCCGTGCTGCTGCTTCGTGTGATACTGCCATGCGGAAAGCCTTGTCCAGCATAAGATCCTTTTCTGATAGAAGCCGTTTCTGGGTTCCTTCACTTTGAAGCCCACACACAAACTTATTCCCTTAACGTATCTGCTAGTCCCGTTCCAAACTGGCAGTGTTTCGATAGCTTGCGCAGTTCCGTTAAAAACTTAGCATTACTTTCATCTTTATGCTGGTTCCTTTTGTGAAACTTAAATCTTTCCGCTATCAGCAGCGGTGTGGGGTCTAAGTGGTCCTGTAGGATTGACACTATGTTTTCAAAATCCTTTTCCACTGGCTTCTCTGGGGTTACTAGGTTTCGCAGTAAGCCATACGTTTTTGCACCCATTGAATTCAACAATACCAGCGCTTTCCTGTCATCTGGCACTTAATTCGCCTTGCAGTACACTTCTATGCGTTCGACATATGTCGTCCAATCTTCGACTTCATTGTCGAACACTGTGACACTGCCACTCTTCGGCATCCCTGGGTGTGGTTAGACTGGCTCAAAATGGCGTCTCCCGCGCTCTCCCTTCTTCTCCGCTGCGGCTCAAAATGGCGTCTCCCGCGCTTTCCTTTCTTCCCCGCTGACGCTGCTCGGCCCTTGAACACCGGCTGCGCTGTGCGCGTTTTCCTGCACGCCTCTCTCTCTCGTTGACGCTGCACGGCCCTTGAACACCGGCTACGCTCTGCTCTCTCTCGTTGACGCCGCTCGGTCCTGAACACCGGCTACGTCCTGTGCGCTCTACCCTCTCTCTTCTCCCGTCGATGCCGCTCGGTCCTGAACACCAGCTGCGCCCTGTGCGCTCTACCCTCTCTCTTCTCCCGTCGACGCTGCTCGGCCTTTTTCTGTGCCGTCGGTCGGCTCTAGCCGCCGCTGTCAGGGAAGGGTCTGCGCCGTACCTGTTGCCAGCCCATTTCGCTGGACCACCGTGACTGGAGAACCAAGCCCAGCTCTCAACAGCCTCCCCTGCGATGCTCAAGTCTCCGCTGGATGGTCGACGCCCGTGCTTCTGGACTCGGCCTTCTTCTTTCACTGTTCTCCAGGAGCGAATCCCTGGGAGGTGATGCAGAGTTGCAGGTAGGTTTGAATCTTCTCGTCGCCAATGTTAGATCCGTGTATCTTGATGTTGTGTGTCCTTCAATAATTAGACAAGAAACTGCAGGGAACAATCAACAGGTGTTTACTGGATGAGGGTTACTCTAAAACTAACTGTGCAGATCCCTACTCAGGGTTTATATACAGGTGTGGTCACTGCCGGTACTACAGTATACAGGAGCTGTAAAAAGTAGTTCTCCCCTTAAAGGTACATACACTACAGACAGGTACAAAAAATAATTATAAAGGCTAATGGAATGTTGGTCTTTATCTCGAGGGGGCTGGAATACAAAGGGGTGGAAATCATGTAACAGCTGTACAGAGCTCTGGTTAGACCCCATCTGGAGCTCTGTGTTCAGTTCTGGGCCCCGCACCTCAGGAAGGATATAATGACCTTGGAGGGGGTGCAGCGCAGATTCACCAGAATGATACCAGGGCTAAAAGGGTTAATGTATGAGGATAGGTTGTATAGACTAGGCTTGTGTTCCCTCGAGTATAGAGGATTAAGGGGTGAACTAATTGAGGTGTTTAAGATGATTAAAGGAGTTGATAGGGTCAATAGAGAGGAATTATTTCCTCTGATGGGGGAGTCCAGAACAAGCGGGCATAACCTTAAAATTAGAGCTAGGCCGTTCAGGGGTGATGTCAGGAAGCACATCTTCACACAAAGGGTGGTGGAAATCTGGAACTCTCCCCCAAAAAGCTGGGGGTCAAATGAAAATTTGAAAATTGAGAGTGATAGACTTTTGTGAGGCAAGGGACATAGGAACAGGAGTAGGCCATTCAGCCCCTCGAGCCTTTTCCACCATTCAATGAGATCATGGCTGATCTGTGAGATAACTCCCTCCACCCACTTTGGTTCTATGCCCTTTGTCTAGCGAAAATCAATCGATCTCAGATGTAAAATTATTAATTGAGCTAGCATCTGCTGCTTTTTGTGGGGGAGAGTTCCACACTTCTACCACCTTAAGTGTGAAGAAGTGTTTCCTAACTTCACTCCTGAATGGCCTGGCTCTGATTTTAAGGTGATGTCCCCTTGTCCTGGACTCCCCCCAACAGAAAAAGTTTCACCCTATCTGTTAAGTCCATGAATGATTGAGACACGGACCAGCAGGAGTGAAAACAAACACGTCTTTACTGGTGGAAGTCAATAGTGAAAACTAAAAAACAGAGGCTCTCTAGCGCCTTCTATACAGGGGTGGTCACTGCCGGTACTGCAGTCTGAGACCAGTTATTCTCTTAAAGGTACATACACAACACCATCTACCCTATCAATTCCTTTCAACACCTAAAAACCTAAATCAAATCACCCCTTAACCTTTTATATTTCTGGGAATAGAAGCCTAGTTGATGTAAGGGGAGATGATTCTCAGCTTTCTCTAAATTGGGTGTTAGCGCTAAACCACGCAGGAGGAGCAGTGCTGCACAATGTCCCGTGCTGCGCTGCCGGGATCCGAGGGCTCCTTCCCTCCCTTAAAGGGAAGGGCCATCGCTGTAGGCTCCGCATTTCAACAGTGTCCCTTGTCGCCGACGGCAGCCGGGTATCCGCGACGATCAGCCCCAAGCACTCTAACAGAGCGCAGGGCTGATCGATCGCAGCAGTTAAAACATTTTCAAATGGCAACCTAAGGGGTGGAAAGAAGTTTTTTCTGCAGCCCGGCGACCTTACCTTTAATGACCGCTCCCGAAGCGCTCGGCCTCCCGAACAGCGCCTCCTGCAGCTGTCGGTGTGCTCACTTTGCGATGCTGCGGGGGGGTGGGGGCAGAACTGAATTTCGGGTCCGGCGCCATGCGCAGCTGAATGATGTCACGATCTCCGGGCGCAGGAGACCGTGGCGCTAGGGGTTACCGCCGCCGCAAGCCTCCAGGTGAATTTTGTGGGCGGCGGCAAGTCGTTAGCGCCCCATTATCGCCCCTCCGGAGGTGCCAAAGGGAGGCGCAAAGGAGGCGAATCTCTAGCCTGTCATCTCTCCTCATAATCTAACCCTTGGAGCCCTGGTCACATTCTGGTGAATCTGCGCTGCTCTCCTTCCAAGGCCAACATATCCTTACTGAGGTGCGGTGTTCAGAACTGTACACAGGGTATTAAGGGTTACGGAACCAAGGAGGGTAGGTGGAGTTGAGATGCAGATCAGCCATGAGCTAATTGAATGGCGGAATAGGCTCGAGTGGCTGAATGGCCTCCTGTTCCTATTTCTTATGTTCTTAACAGCAGTCAATAGAACTATCAGGCACTGCGTATAACGGGCGGCCGGTCCGACGCCGCCCACTTTGCACCACCGCCCCAGACCAATTTCTAGGCTGCAGTGTCAGTATTCACTGGTGGGAGGCGGTTGGGGGGAAGAGGGGTAATGTGAGGTTGAGCTGGAGCGAGGTGGAAGAAGAGAACCGCCTTGAACTGCTGCCAGGTTGAATTCAGGAGGGAGCGGGGCAAGAGTTCTAGTATGAACCAAGCGGGTCACAGAATCGTAGAAATTTACGGCACAGAAGGAGGCCATTTTGGCCCATCGTGTCCATGCCGGCCGACAAAGAGCTATTCACCCTAATCCCACTTTCCAGCTCTTGGTCCATAGCCTTGCAGGTTACGGCACTTCAAGTGCACATCCAAGTACTTTTTAAATGTGATGAGGGTTTCTGCCTCTACCACCCTTTCAGGCAGTGAGTTCCAGACCCCCACCACCCCCTGGGTGAAAGCATTTCTCCTCAAATCCCCTCTAAACCTCCTACCAATTACAGTACTTTAAATCTATGCCCCCTGGTTATTAACCCTTCTGCTAAGGGAAATGGGTCCTTCCTATCACCTCTATCGAGGCCCCTCATAATGTTATACACCTCAATCAAGTCTCCCCTTGGCCTCCTCGGTTCCAAAGAAAAAAACCCCAGCCAATCCAATCTTTCCTCACAGCTAAAATTCCCCAGGGTCGAAGGGCCGAGTACTGTCTGCCTCCAACCATCATCCACACGCAAGTACTCTTTAGATGGTGATCAGCGGCCAGGACATCTGGATAACTTTCGCCCCTTCCTGTCCTGGAGGGACTGAGGCCAGTGGCAGGGCGTCCACCACCGGCATATCTGAGGGCAGCTCACCCGATCCAGTACAGGTTAAACCTGTGACCTTCTCGTCACCAGGGCTCACTCGCTCAGTGCATTTCCTCACAGAATCCAACCACACTATTTTCATTTTTTTCGGCCTGACTCAAGCTGAGGAATAATTGCGGGGAATGAAACACTTTGCAATTCGTGTTAGTATTGAGCACTCCCGGGTTCTGATAAAGCACAGGCTGGCTGTAGAGTGAAGCTCCACTGCTGTGACCTAACACTAAAAGTTAACATGCAGGTACGGCAAGCAATTAGGAAAGCAAATGGTACGTTGGCCTTTATTACAACAGGATCTGAGTATAAGAGTAAAGATGTCTTACTGTAATTATACAGGGCCCTGGTGAAACCACACCTGGAGTACTGTGTACAGTTTTGGCCTCCTTACCTAAGGAAGGATATACTTGCCATAGAGGGAGTGCAACGAAGGTTCACCAGACTGGTTCCTGGGATGGGGGATTGTCCTGTGAGGAGAGATTCAGTAGACACCATCTCATCTCATTTTGAATACCTCTTAATGTCTCTTCACTTCTCTTTTGTTCTCTCCCAGCCTGGTCTTTTAATCTGTTTCATTTCCTGTGCGTTTTCAGTCTTGACAAAGGGTTTCGACCTGAAACGTTAACTCTATTTCTCTCTCCACGGATGTTGCCTGGCCTGCTGAGTTCTTCCAGCATTTTCTGTTGTTATTTTGAGTAGACCAGGCCTATATTCTCTACAGTTTTGAAGAATGAGAGGTGATCTCATTGAAACATGCAAAATTCTTACAGGGCTTGACAGGGTAGATGCTGAGAGGATTTTCCCCCCTGGCCGGGGAGGCTAGAACCAGGGGTTACAGTCTCAGAATAAGGGGTCGACCCTCCACCACCAGCGTACCGTGGCTGCAGTGTGTACCATCTACAAGATGCACTGCAGCAACTCGCCAAGGCTTCTTCAGCAGCACCTCCCAAACCCACAACCTCTACCACCTAGAAGGACAAGGGCAGCAGGTGCATGGGAACACCACCACCTCCAAGTACCTCTCCAAGTCACACACCATCCTGACTTAGAAATATATCGCCGATCCTTCATCGTCGCTGGGTCAAAACCCTGGAACTCCCTCCCTAACAGTACTGTGGGAGTACCTTCACCACACGGACTGCAGCGGTTCAAGAAGGCGGCTCACCACCACCTTCTCAAGGGCAACTATGGATGGGCAATAAATGCTGGCCTTGCCAGTGACGCCCACATTTAAGCCAGTATAAAACGAATTAGGAGCAAACGATGTCAATAGTAAAATTTAGAATAGACATGAAGAGAAAAAAATGGCAAAATGTTTGGGATAATTTATTGTTGCAATTTGGGTCCACTCCCCAGTGATGCTTACCTGGGATGAGGGGATTGTCCTATGAGCAGAGATTGAGTAGACTAGCCCTATATTCTCTAGAGTTTAGAAGAATGAGAGGTGATCTCATTGAAACACATAAAATTCTTACAGGGTTTGACTGATGGAAAACATGACACAGGCAGATTGTGTTGCTCAGGCTAAGAAGCACCAATTCATGTCAATCTAGAGGTAAGGGAGGATGTTTCCCCCTGGCTGGGGAGTCTAGAACCAGGGGTCTCAGTCTCAGAATAAGGGGTCGGCTATTTAGGACTGAGATGAGAAGACATTTCTTCACTGAGGGTGGTGAATCTTTGGAATTCTCTACAGCGGAGGGCTGTGGATGCTCAGTCGTTGAGTATATTCAAGACAGAGATCGATAGATATTTGAATATTAAGGGAATCAAGGGATATGGGGATAGTGCAGGAAAGTGGAGATGAGGTAGAAGATCTGCCATGATCTTATTGAATGGTGGAGCAGGCTCAAAGGGCCGAATGGCCTACTCCTGCTCCTATTTCTTATGTTTTTATGTTACCCATGGCTTGAAGGGGAAAATAATTACAAGGCTATGGGGAAAGAGTAGGGGAGTGGGACTAATTGGATAGCTCTTTCAAAGAGCCGGCACAGGCATGATGGGCCAAATGGCCTCCTTCTCTGCTGTATCGTTCTATTATTCTATGGCTCACTCACCACATGCCCAGAGCTCCCCGCACTGACGGAAAACATGACACAGGCAGATTGTGTTGCTCAGGCTAAGAAGCACCAATTCATGTCAATCTAGAGGTAAGATTACAAAAGCAAAACCAGATCAGCACTTTACAATACTTCATTTAAATTGTTATCATCTGTTCCAAAGCAATAAAAGTTTCAAAACCTCAGCTGTTCACTTTGCACCATGACATACAACTTTACCTCAAAAATAAAACCTGGAATAAAAAGCTAGTGTCATTAATGGTGACCATGAAACTACCAGATTGTCGTAAAAGCCCATCTGGTTCACTAATGTCCTTTAGGGAAGGAAATCTGCCGTCCTTACCTGGTCTGGCCTATATGTAACTCCAGACCCACAGCATTGTGGTTGACTCTTAACTGCCCTCTGAAATGGCCACCACCTTCTCAAGGGCAACTAGGGATGGGCAATAAATGCTGTCCTTGCTGGCGATGCCCACATCCCATGAACGAATAAAAAAAAATGAACCTCATGTAGTCCTTCATTACGCCCACAACCTGTATAGGTGGCACATTGTGGTCCAATTGTGGTCCAAGCGTCAGCCATGGCTCAGTGGGTAGCACTCTCCTGCCTCTGAATCAGAAGGTTACGGGTTCAAGTCCCACTCCAGAGACTTGAGCACAAAAATCTCGGTCGACACTGTCGGAGGTGCCGTCTTTCAGATGAGATGTTAAACCGAGGCCCCGTCTGTCCTCTCAGGTGGACGTGAAAGATTACTGGAAGAAGAGCAGTGGAGCTCTCCCTGGGGTCAATATTTATCCCTCAACCAACATCACTAAAAAACAGATTATCTGGGTCATTATCCCATTGCTGTTTGCTGTGCGCAATTTGGCTGCCGCGTTTCCTTCATTGCAACAGTGACTACACTTCAAAAATTGGCTGTAAAGCGCTTTGGGACGTCTGGAGATCGTGAAAGGCGCTGTGGGAAATGCAAGTCTCTTTCTTTCTTTCAGAAAACTGGGAAACTGAAGTAAATGCAGAGTTATATTTATTCCCAGGTTCCAGCCGCTTCTGGCCATAGGACTGCCAGTCAACATCAGCATTAAAGGCACTTATATCATGTCAGAATATTTTTTTAAGTGGTTTAAATGGTCAAAATATCCCAGCGTGGTTTGCTTTCGCATTTTAGCCAGAAAGCAAATGTGGAGGAAAGGGGAAACTTAAACTTGTCTCTGCATGGGATCGAAGCCTAAAGACGGAGAAGGCTTACATTTCAAAACTGTAATAAACACTCAGGTCAAGAGATGGCCCACACCTAGATAATGGGCTCGTCGCTAGAATACATCAACATTCCACAGTAACAGACAGCAGTGAAATGCTGCTGAAGCAGTCAGAACTATGGAGGTCTGCACGGCCACATGTAGACCAGCCCGCGCATAATGGGACAGAGCTGGAGGCTGAAGAGATTACAATGTTGCGTAAACATCTCAAGCTTGACGTCAGCTTGGTGGGATACCGTTGTGCATACGCACAGCCCAAGGTAACCGAATAGTATAAGGGTAGAACCTGTTCCCTCCCAAAAGTTCGAGCTCTCATGGACAGTCAGATAATCCTTTCCCCTTAGCGGTAGCCCAGCGAAGCTGCAAGTCTGATCAGCTTGGACAGTAATAGTGTAGAGGACGAGTTCATGGAATGTATTCAAGATGGTTTTCTAGATCAGTATGTCGAGAAACCAACTAGGGAACAGGCTATTTTAGATCTAGTATTGTGCAATGAGAAAGGGTTAATTAATAACCTTGTCATAAAGGAACCTCTGGGGAAGAGTGATCATAATATGATAGAATTTTATATTGAGTTTGAGAGTGATTTAGTTAAGTACAAAACTAGAGTCTTAAATCTGAACAAAGCAAACTATGTAGGTATGAGGGGCGAGTTGGTGGAGATAGATTGGGAAATTAGATTAAAAGATATGACGGTAGATAAGCAATGGCAAACATTTAAAGAATTAATTCATAATTTGCAATGAATATACATTCCCTTGAGGAATAAAACCTCCACAAGATTAGTAGTCAAACCGTGGCTAACAAGAGAAGTTAAAGATAGTATTAAATTAACGGAAACGGCTTATAATGTTGCCAAAAGGAGTAGTAAGCCTGGAGATTGGGAGGATTTTAGAATTAAGCAAAGGATGACCAAGAAATTGATAAAGAAAGAGAAAAGAGAATATGAGAGTAAACTAGTAAGAGACAGAAAAACAGATTGTAAAAGCTTCTATAGATATGTAAAAAGGAAGAGATTAACGAAAATAAATGTGTGTCCCTTAGAGGCAAAGATAGGAGAAATTATAATGGGGAATAAGGAAAGGGCAGAGACATTAAATTAATACTTTGTATCTGTCGTCACTGTAGAAGGCACAAATAACATTCTGGAAATAGTGGGGCACCAAGGATCTAGCGAAAACGAGGAAGTTAAAGAAATTAGTATTAGTAAAGAAATTGTACTTGAGAAATTAATGGGACTAAAAGTCAACAAATCCCCTGGACCTGATGGCCTACATCTTAGGGATTTAAAAGAGGTAGCTACAGAGATAGTGGATGCATTAGTTTTGACCTTCCATAATTCCCTAGATTCTAGAATGGTCCCTGTGGTAGCAAACATAACCCCGCTATTCAAGAAAGGAGGGAAAGAGAATACAGGGTACTATAGACCAGTTAGCCTGACATCAGTAGTAGGCAAAATGCTAGAATCTATTATTAGGGATGTGATAACAGGGCACTTAGAAAATCATAATATGGTTGGGCAGAGTCAACACGGATTTATGAAAGGGAAATTGTGCTTGGCAAATCTATTAGAGCTTTTTGAGTTTGTAACTAGTAGGGGGAACCAGTGGATGTAGTATATTTTGATTTTCGATAAGGTGCCACGCAAGAGGTTGATACACAAGATTAGGGCTCATGGGATTGGGGGTAATATATTAACATGGATTGAGGATTGGTTAATGGACAGAAAACAGAGAGTAGGAATAAACGGGTCATTTTCCAGTTGGCAGGCTGTATCTAGTGGGGTACCGCAAGAATCAGTGCTTGGGCCTCAGCTATTTACAATCTATATCAATGATTTGGTTGAGGGGACCGAGTGTAATATATCCAAGTTTGCTGATAATACAAAGTTAGGTGGGAAAGTAAGCCGTGAGGAGGACACAAAGTGGCTGAAAAGGGATATAGACAGGTTAAGTGAGTGGGCAAGAACTTGGCAGATGGAATATAATGTGGAGAAGTGTGAAGTTATCCACATTGGTAGGAAAAATAGAAAAGCAGAATATTTTTTAAATGGTGAGAGACTGGGAAAAGTTGGTATTAAGAGGGACCTGGGTGTCCTTGTACGCGTATCACAGAAAGTTAACATGCAGGTACAGCAAGCAATTAGGAAATCAAATGGTATGTTGATCTTTATTACAAAGGGATTGGAGTATAAGAGTAAGGAAGTCTTACTACAATTATATAGGTTGGACCACAATAGCTGGGATACTATGTACAGTTTTGGTCTCCTTACCTAAGGAAGGATATACTTGCCTTTGTGGGAATGCAACGAAGGTTCACCAGACTGATTCCTGGGATGGGGGGATTGTCCCACGAGGAGAGATTGAGTAGACTAGGCCTATATTCTCTCGAGTTTAGAAGAATGAGAGGTGATCTCATTGAAACATATAAAATTCTTACAGGGCTTGACAGGGTAGATGCAGGGAGGATGTTTCCTCTGGCTGGGAAGTCTAGAACCAGGGGTCACAGTCTCAGAATAAGGGGTCGGCCATTTAGGACCAAAATGGGGAAAAATTTCTTCACCCAGAGGGTTGTGAATCTTTGGAATTCTCTACAGCGGAGGGCTGTGGATGCTGAGTCGTTGAGTATATTCAAGGCTGAGATCGATAGATTTTTGAACTCATGGGAAATCAAGGGATACGGAGATCGGGCGGGAAAGTGGAGTTGAAGTCAAGGATCAGCCATGATCTTATTGAATGGCGGAGCAGGCTTGAGGGGCCGTATGGTCTACTCTTGCTCCTAATTCTTATGTTCTTATGACTGTGGAGAAAACAGGTTGTATTAACTGATTGTCATTTAATGTAATACTGCAGAACAGTTATACCAGAACAATACTGTTATTAGTCAATATATATTAAAGCTTGTTGTTTAAAACCACTCGGGCCTGAATCACACAGAGGTTACATAGAATTACAGAGAATATACAGCACAAAAACAGGCCATTTGGCCCAACCAGTCCATGCCAGTGTTTATGCTCCACTCGAGCCTCCTCCCAAGTTTCAGCATCTAACTCTATCAGCAAAACCCTCTATTCCCTTCTCCCTCATATACTTGTCTAGCCTCGCCTTAAATGCATCTATACAATTCGCTTCAACCGCTCCCTCTGGTAGTGAGTTCCACATTCTCACCACTCTCTGGGTAAAGAAGTTTCCTCTGAATTTCCTATTGGATTTCTTGGTGACTATCTTATATTGATGGCCTCTAGTTATGCAAGGGTGGGGAGTTGGGTGGCGAGGGTGGGGAGTTGGGTGGAGAGGGTGGGGAGTTGGGTGGAGAAGGTGGGGAGTTGGGTGGAGAGGGTGGGGAGTTGGGTGGAGAGGATACGGAGTTGTGTGGCGAGGGTGGGGAGTTGGGTGGCGAGGGTGGGGAGTTGGGTGGAGAGGATACGGAGTCGTGTGGCGAGGGTGGGGAGTTGGGTGGTGAGGGTGGGGAGTTGGGTGGAGAGGGTGGGGAGTTGGGTGGTGAAGGTGGGGAGTTGGGTGGCGAAGGTGCGGAGTTGGGTGGAGAGGGTGGGGAGTTGGGTGGAGAGGATATGGAGTCGTGTGGCGAGGGTGGGGAGTTGGGTGGAGAGGGTGGGGAGTTGGGTGGTGAAGGTGGGGAGTTGGGTGGCGAAGGTGGGGAGTTGGGTGGCGAGGGTGGGGAGTTGGTTGGAGAGGGTGGGGAGTTGGGTGGCGAAGGTGGGGAGTTGGGTGGAGAGGGTGGGGAGTTGGGTGGAGAGGGTGGGGAGTTGGGTGGAGAGGATACGGAGTCGTGTGGCGAGGGTGGGAAGTTGGGTGGCGAGGGTGGGGAGTTGGGTGGAGAGGGTGGGGAGTTGGGTGGCGAGGGTGGGGAGTTGGGTGGTGAGGTTACAGAGTTGGGTGGGGAGTTGGGTGGCGAGGGTGGGGAGTTGGGTGGAGAGGGTGGGGAGTTGGGTGGAGAGGGTGGGGAGTTGGGTGGTGAGGTTACAGAGTTGGGTGGGGAGTTGGGTGGCGAGGGTGGGGAGTTGGTTGGAGAGGGTGGGGGGTTGGGTGGAGAGGGTGGGGAGTTGGGTGGCGAGGGTGGGGAGTTGGGTGGTGAGGTTACAGAGTTGGGTGGGGAGTTGGGTGGCGAGGGTGGGGAGTTGGGTGGCGAGGGTGGGGAGTTGGGTGGTGAGGTTACAGAGTTGGGTGGGGAGTTGGGTGGCGAGGGTGGGGAGTTGGGTGGAGAGGGTGGGGAGTTGGGTGGAGAGGGTGGGGAGTTGGGTGGTGAGGGTGGGGAGTTGGGTGGTGAGGTGACAGAGTTGGGTGGGGAGTTGGGTGGCGAGGGTGGGGAGTTGGTTGGAGAGGGTGGGGGGTTGGGTGGAGAGGGTGGGGAGTTGGGTGGCGAGGGTGGGGAGTTGGGTGGTGAGGTTACAGAGTTGGGTGGGGAGTTGGGTGGCGAAGGTGGGGAGTTGGGTGGAGAGGGTGGGGAGTTGGGTGGAGAGGGTGGGGAGTTGGGTGGTGAGGGTGGGGAGTTGGGTGGTGAGGTTACAGAGTTGGGTGGGGAGTTGGGTGGCGAGGGTGGGGAGTTGGTTGGAGAGGGTGGGGGGTTGGGTGGAGAGGGTGGGGAGTTGGGTGGCGAGGGTGGGGAGTTGGGTGGTGAGGTTACAGAGTTGGGTGGGGAGTTGGGTGGCGAGGGTGGGGAGTTGGTTGGCGAGGGTGGGGAGTTGGGTGCAGAGGGTGGGGAGTTGGGTGGCGAGGGTGGGGAGTTGGGTGGAGAAGATACGGAGTCGTGTGGCGAGGGTGGGGAGTTGGGTGGAGAGGGTGGGGAGTTAGGTGGCGAGGGTGGGGAGTCGTGTGGCGAGGGTGGGGAGTTGGGTGGTGAGGGTGGTGAGTTGGGTGGCGAGGGTGTGGAGTTGGATGGCGAGGGTGTGGAGTTGGATGGCGAGGGTGGGGAGTTGGGTGGCGATGGTGGGGAGTTGGGTGGAGAGGATATGGTGTTGTGTGGCGAGGGACAAAGATGAATGCTTCGATCTCCCCAATGTTTTAGCTGGAGGAAGCGACAGTTTATCCAGGACTGAAGGTCGAACAAGCAGTCTGAAATCAGAGGTCGTGGAGTCGTCGAGAGACTTGGCGGAGAGGCAGAGTGGGTGTCTTCGGTGTACATGTGGAAACTAAACTCATGGCTATTTGGAGGATGTTGCTGAGGGGCAGCATGTAGATGAGGAAGGGAGAGGGGCTTACTCTCGTTACCAATAAAAAGAAAATCGCAAATGATGCAAACCTGAAATAAAAACAGAAATTGCTGGACCTATGCAGCAGGTTCGTAAAGAAAGGAACTGGAGGAGGCCATTCAGCTCCTTGAGCCTGTTCCATCATTCAGCGAGATCATAGCTGATCTGTAAAAGATCCCATGACACTATTTGAAGAAAAGGGGTTATCCCCGGTGTTCTGAACCAATATTTATCCATCAGCCAACGTCACCAAAACAGATTATCTGGGTCATTATCACATTGCTGTTTGTGGGAGCTTGCTGTGTGCAAATTGGCTGCTGTATTTCTTAAATTTCAACAGTGACTATACTTCAAAATACTTCATTGGCTGTAAAGCGGGTTGAGACGTCCTGAGGTCATGAAAAGCGCTGTAGAAATGCGAGTCTTTCTTGTTGCAAATCTTGTATCTATTGTCCCTCAACTACTCAAAACTGCCTGTCCCATCTTTTCATGCTACTATTAACTAGGCCACTGGAGAGTCTTGGGACAGTGCTCTGTTGAACTAGTCCTGCCAACCCCTTGTACAGGTTGGAGAACTTTCAATGTGGAAGTGGTCAGTTTCTCTCTGACAGGTGGTTGGTGACCCAGGGAGGAGTCGCCCTTTAACTGCAGATGCTGGAAATCCCAAACACTAACGGAAAACACTAATACAAAAGCAAAATCTAAGCAGGTCACTCAACATCTGCAGACAAATTCCCGTGTTCGGAATAAACCATTGCTTGCCCTTCTTTACCAATGTGGCTGCGGAAGGTGCAGCCTCCCTTTACCAACATGGCTGGCTGGCTGAGGCCAGGTCACCCGTCACCATCTCCTTTCATCACTCGGACTCCCCATTGACCTTCACCAGCATAGCTGCCTGGTATCCATTACGAACATGGCTGCCCCATGCCCTTTACCATCAAGGTTGCCCAATGGACTTTACCAGAATGGCTATCCACTGCCCTTTACCAACAAGGCCGTTTACCATCGTGGCTGCCCGGTGGCCTTTACCATTATGGCTGCACAATGCCCTTTACCAACATGGCTACCCCAGGCCGTTTATCATCAGGGCTGTCCACTGACCTTTACCAACATGGCCGCCCGCTGTCCTTTGCCAACATGGCTACCCTAGACCGTTTACCATCAGGGCGGCCCGCCGTCCTTTACCAACATGGCTACCCTAAATCCACCCACCCCCCCCCCCTTTACTAAGACGGCGGCCCGCGGATTCCCTTTCCCAACACGGCGGCCCGCCGTCCTTTACCAACATGGCCGCCCCAAACCCCGGTTCCCTTTGCCAACATGGCAGCCCGCCCCCTCAACCCATTCCCCTCCCCTGTACTAAAATGGAGGGCCCCTGGAGTGGGCTGCGAACGCGGCGAGCGCACGTCGTTCACGTCATCACGTGCGGACTCCGAGGCCGGGTCCTTCTGGAGCCGGACTGACTGAGGATCCGCCTGAGAGAGAGAGAGCGCGAGAGAAACAAATCCATTCAACCCTCAACTGAGGTAAAAGGTCAGCTGGGCCCGCTATTGTTATGAGCGATATCTTCTAGGTGAAGGCTTCAGCAGCTGAGGAGTGAGGGGCTGCCAGCAGCCCCCAGAGCTCTGGGTTGTCACTGAGCCAGTGTCTGCTGCAGGATGGACCAGTGCAGCATATCTGGGACCCAGCTGGGCACCAGTCCTTGAAGGCAGCAGGGCAGCGTGCCAGAGCGGTTATAAAAGCACACACAGGCTTCATAAATAGAGGCATACAGTACAAAAGCAAGGAAGCTATGATGAACCTTCATAAAAATGCTGCTTTGGCCCCAAAAAAGAAAAGGAAGACTTGCATTTCGCGACCACCGGACGACTCAAAGCGCTTTACAGCCAATGAAGTACTTTTGGAGTGTCGTCACTGTTGTAATGTGGGAAACATGGCAGCCAATTTTTGCCCCCACACATAGCAATGTGATAATGACCCGGATCATCTGTTTGTTTTTGTTATGTTGGGGTTGAGGGATAAATATTGGCCTCAGGACACACTCCACCTGCTCTTCTTTGAAATAGTGGCCGCGGGATTTTTTACTTCGGCCCGAGAGAGAGCGGACGAGGCCTCGGTTTGACGTCTCATGCAAAAGACGGCACTTCCCGACGGTGCAGCGCTTCCTCAGCACTAGCACTGGGAGTGTCGGCCTAACTTTATGTGACTTGAACCCACAACCTTCTGACTCAGAGGCGAGTGTGCTACCCACTGAGCTACAGCTGACACAGAGTACTGTGTCCACTTCTGGGCATCACACTTTAGGAAGGATGTGAAGGCCTTAGGGTGCAGAAAAGATTTACAAGAATGGTTCCAGGGATGAGGGACTTCAGTTAGGTGGATGGACTGCAGAAGTTGGGGCTGTTCTCCTTCGAGCAGAGAAGATTGAGAGGAGATTTGATTGGGGTGTTCAAAATCATGAGCGGTCTGGACAGAGTAGATAGAGGGAAACTGTTCCCATTGGCAGAAGGGCCGAGAACCAGAGGACACAGATTCAAGGTGATTGGCAAAAGAATCAAAGGCGACATCAGGGGGAAACTTTTTTACGCAGTGAGTGGTTAGGATCTGGAATGCACTGTCTGAAAAGGTGGGGGAGGCAGACTCAATCGTGGCTTTCAAAAGGGAGTTGTATAAGTACCTGAAGGAGAAACAATTTGCAGGGCTACGGGGAAAGGGCGGGGGAGTGGGACTGGCTGAAGTGCTCTTGTAGAGAGCCGGCACCGGCTCGACGGGCCAAATGGCCTTTGTGCTGTACCCATTCTATGATTCTATGCATCAATGGAAGAGGAAGCAGATAGCTCAGAAATGATGGTGAGTTGGCAGGTCTGTGAAAGGTTCATGCAGTAGAGAGAGATTTCCTTTTGGTACACTGTATTCGCTGCTCATGATGCGGTCTCCTCTACCAACGCAGATTGGGTGACCGCTTTGCGGAACACCTCCGTTCAGTCTGTAAGCGTGAACCCCGAGCTTCCGCTCGCCTGTCGTTTTAATTCACCGCTCCACCCCCACTCGGACCTCTCCGTCCTCGGCCTCGTACACTGTTCCAACGAAGCTTAACGTAAGCTCGAGGAACAGCACCTTATCTTTCGATGAGGCGCTTTACAGCCTCTGGACTCAACATCGAGTTCAACAATTTCAGACCATAACCTCTGCCCCTATTTTTTCACCTGGCAGCTGTTGATGATTCTGCCGTTCCCATTTACACCTCTTCTAGACTCATCTTTTGTTTCTTAACTTGTCCCGTTACCATCTCCTTTTGCCTTGCACCATCATCCCTTTTGTCATTTAATCTCTCCTGCCTTCCATCCTGTCACAGACCTTCCCTTTTGTTCTTTCCTCCCCTCCCCTCTTTCCCTGCCCCGGCACTTGCTTAAAAACCTGTTACATCTCTAACTTTTTCCAGTTCTGATGAAAGGTCATCGACCTGAAACGTTAACTCTGTTTCTCTCTCCACAGATGCTGCCTGACCTGCTGAGTATTTCCAGCATTTTCTATTTTTTCAGATTTCCAGCATCCGCAGTATTTTGCTTTTGTGTTGTGTGAGCGAGATTTCCTGTCAGAATTGCCCATTTCTCTAAGGTGCAGGGTTGCCAGATGTTTGAGTTGAACATCTGGGTGTCTTTGGGCAAGTAGTTCCTCAATGTCCAGCAATTAGCTAGTGTCCTGGCCAATATTTATCAGTGAAACACATTATCTGGGTCATTATCACGTTGCTGTTTGTGGGTGCTTGCTGTCCGCAAATTGACTGCTGCGTTTCCTACTGTACCACACTTCAAAAGTACTTCATTGGCTGTAGAGCACTTTGGGACGTCCGGTGGTTGTGAAAGGCTCCTGTAGAAATGCAAGTCTTTTTTTGAAGCGGGAGGATACCTGGACTTGCTGTGGCAGCCTGGGATGGGGGAAATAGCTGGGTCCAAGGAAAGGCCTTGGGGCAGGCAGTATCTCAACTCACGCCAGGTGCCCTGTGGGGGGGGAGGGTTAGGTACTTGGACCCAGAGCGTGTGCCTCGGGGGCTATCTTGAGTCGCAGTTTGTGGGGGAGGCACTTGGGTCCTTGCTGTGTGCTGCTGGGGGACAGGGAGTTACCTGGGACCTCAAACTGTGCCTCGGGGTAGATATCTTGGAGATACATTGCAGCTCCTCCATGTTGGACTGACTGCTTGTGTCCAGCTATTAAACAATTGCAGGCTTCGTGTCATCACACGTCCATTAATCTGTTCAACCTATTGACCACTTTTTGCGTGACAGATTTCCTGACATCATTCCTCAATTTTCTACCTTGTCCAACTTTCAGTTTAATTTAGAGTAGTGTTCCAGATTTGCTCTTTCTATAGGTTTTACCAGCTTGTGTACCTCAGTAAGGTAACCGATTAGTTACCTATGTTTAAAACTCAAAAGCCCAAGTTCCTTCAGTCTTGTAGTATATTTTCTCCATAAACGTGAGCTCATCCGACTCGCAAGGAGCCCCGCTCACCCATCACCCCCTGTGCTTGCTGACCTAAATTGGCTCCCGGTCCGGCAACGCCTCGAATTGAAAATTCTCATCCTCCTGTTCAAATCCCGCCATGGCCTCACCCCCTCCCACCTTCATTCAGCTTTACAACTCTCCGAGAGCGCTGCGTTCCTCAAACTCTCGCCTTTTGTGTCTCCCTCACTTCCTTCGTTCCACCATTTTTTAATTCCTTCCTGGGATGTGGGCGTCGCTGGCAAGGCCAGCATTTATTGCCCATCCCTAGTTGCCCTTGAGAAGGTGGTGGTGAGCCACCTTCTGGAACTGCTGCAGTCCGTGTGGTGAAGGACCTCCCACAGTGCTGTTCATAGAATCATAGAAAGTTACAGCACAGAAGGAGGCCAATCAGCCCATCGTGTCCGTGCCGGCCGACAAAGAGCTATCCAGCCTAATCCCACTTTCCAGCTCTTGGTCCGTAGCCTTGCAGGTTACGGCACTTCAAGTGCATATCCAAGTACTTTTTAAATGTGGTGAGGGTCTCTGCCTCTCCCACCCTTTCAGGCAGTGAGTTCCAGACCCCCACCAACCTCTGGGGGAAAATAATTCTCCTCAAATCCCCTCTAAACTTCCGACCAATTACTTTAAATCTGTGCCCCCTGGTTATCGACCCCTCTGCTAAGGGAAATAGGTTCTTCCTATCCACTTTATCTAGACCCCTCATAATTTTATACACCTCAATTAGGTCTCCCCTCAGCCTCCTCTGTTCCAAAGAAAACAGACCCAGCCTATACAGTCTTTCCTCATAGCTAAAATTCCCCAGCCCAGGCAACATCCTTGTAAATCTCCTCTGTACCCTCTCTAGTGCAATCACATCTTCCCTGTAATGTGGTGACCAGAACTGCACGCAGTATTCTAGCTGAGGCCTAACTAGTGTTTTATACAGTTGAAGCATAACCCCCCTGCTCTTGTATTCTATGCCACGGCTAATAAAGGCAAGTAAGGGAGGGAGGGTTTTGACCCAGCGACTGTGAATGAACGGCGCTATATTTCCACTGCATTCATATATCACGATGTATTTCTAAGTCACTTGCACTATCATTGGTGGCCGTACCTTTAGCCATCCAGGCCCTCAGCTCTGGAATTCCCTCCCAAAACCTCTCCACCTCTCTCTTCTCCTTAAAACCTACCGCTGTGACCAGCTCTCCTTATGCCTCCTTCTGTGGCTCGGTGATCATTTTTGTCTGGTAATCGCTCCTGTGAAGCACCTTGGGACATTTTACTACGTATAAAGGCGCCATATAAATGAAAGTTGTTGTTTCCTGTAACTCAGTTCTCTGATGCTCGGGATCAGCCTGGTCATTTCCTCTCTGCACTGCCTATACAGGTTCAGTGTTTCCCCTGTGTCTCGTTGACCAAAGACTGGACACAGTACTGAAGGTGCATTCTGACCAGAGCACTGTACGGTTTAAGCATGCTGTTGGTGACTCTCAGTCGAACCTGATGAAACCCTTTACTTCTGACCAATGGGTGTTAGCCGTGGCTCAGTGGGTGGCACCCTCACCTCTGAGTCAGAAGGTGGTGGGTTCAAGTCCTGCTCCAGAGACTTGAGCCAATAACCAGGCTGACACTCCAGTACGGTACTGAGCGAGTGCTGCACTGTCGGAGGCGCCATCTTTGGGATGAGACGTTAAACTGAGGCCCCGCCTGCTCTCTCAGGCGGACATAAAAGATCCCATGGCCACTATTTTGAAGTAGAGCAGGGGCGTTCTCCCCGGTGTCCTGGCCAATATTTATCCTCAACCAACATCATCTAGACACAAAAGGCATGGAAGGGTATGGGGAGAGAGCGGGAATACGGTATTGAGATAGAGGATCAGCCATGATCATATTGAATGGCGGAGCAGGCTCGAAGGGCCGAATGGCCGACTCCTGCTCCTATTTTTCTATGTTTCTATGTCTATCATTAAAACAGATTGTCTGGTCATTATCAGATTGCTGTTTGTGGGAGCTTGCTGTGCACAATTTGGCTGCCACGTTTCCTATATTACAACAGTGACTCCACTTCAAAAGTACTTCATTGGCTGTAAAGCGCTTTGGGACGTCCGGAGGTCGTGAAAGGCGCTATGTAAATGCGAGTCTTTCTTTTTCAATGAAACTTTCTTCGCAATCGAGTCTCACTAACCAGGTGATTTTATTTTTCACAGACCAGACACAATGACTTTCGAACCTAACCTGCTGCACAGGATTTCATCGCCTGCCCTACAAGCGTGAGGCATCAGCTGAACTGTTCTGAACCTTTCTCGCTAACACATTCTCAGTCTGGAGGTGAGTGCCTGTGGGAACCGCCATCAACCACCAAGGTGGTTCAGTCCGCTGGTCTGCGCTGAATTAACTGAGTCGACAGAAAGATAGACTCGCATTTCTATAGCGCCTTTCACCACCTCGGCACGTCCCAAAGCGCTGTACAGCCAATGAAGTACTTTTGGAGTGCAGTCACTATTGTAATGTGGGAAACACGGCAGCCAATTTGTGCACAGCACGCTCCCACAAACAGCAACGCGATAATGACCAGATAATCTGTTTTTAGTGATGTTGATTGAGGGATAAATACTGGCCAGGACACCGGGGAGAACTCCCCTGCTTTTCTTCGAAATAGTGGCCATGGGGATCTTTTATGTCCACCTGAGAGAGCAGACGGGGCCTCGGTTTAACATCTCATCCGAAAGACGGCGCCTCCGACAGTGCAGCGCTCCCTCAGCACTGCACTGGGAGTGTCAGCCTAGATTTTATGCTCTAGTCCCTGGAGTGGGACTCGAACCCACGACCTTCTGACTCAGAGGCGAGAGTGCGGTCCACTGAGCCGCGGCTGACACCCGAGGTGGTTCAGTCCCTGGCCCGCGCTGAATTTGCCGGGTCGCTGTAACTTCGGTGCGGCTGGGTTTGGGGGGGAAAATTCAGCCAACGCTTCCCTCCTTTGATCACTAGCCAGGGTGTTGTGTGAGGGCAGCTTAAGAACATAAGAAATAGGAGCAGGAATAGGCCACTTGGCCCCTCGAGCCTGCTCCGCCATTCAATAAGATCATGGCTGATCTTGGGCTCAAAGCCACTTCCCTGCCCGCTCCCCATAACCCTTCACTCCCTTATCTTGCTAAAATCTGAATATCTCCACCTTAAATGTATTTAATGACCCAGCCTCCACAGCCCTCTGGGGCAGAGAACTCCACAGATTTACAACCCTCTGAGAGAAGAAATTCCTTGTCCTCTCAGTTCTAAAAGGGCGACCCTTTATTCGGAAACTGTGCCCCCGAGTTCTAGATTTCCCCACGAGGGGCAACATTCTCTCCGCATCCACCTTGTCGAGCCCCCTCAGTATCTTATGTTTCAATAAGATCACCTCTCATTCTTCTAAATTCCAATGAGTATAGGCCCAACCTGCTCAACCTTTCCTCATAGGTCAAGCTTGATTGTGGTAATCCCCCCATGGTCAAAACGCCCTGACATTCGGCGGTGAGTCTTGCACATGAAGGGTGGCTGTGTGGGTGGGTGCAGGAGGTCGAGTCACTGCCTTCAGGGGAGAGAATGAAAGCACAGTGCGACACAGTGACAGACAGCAGTGCAAACGGAACGCTGCCTGACTGAGCGGCTGGGTCTGATTGAGGGAGTCTCGAGCTCGAACAAGCGCTTGTAATCGGACACACACACAACAACTTGGCCTAGAAATTCAGTAGGCTTAGCGCCCCATTTGGGGCGCTGGAGGGCCTAGCGCCGGAGTTATGGCCAGTTGGCAAATTCAGTGGGGCCCTTCCGTCGGCGTTGCACCGGTTGCGCTGCGCCGGCACCGATGACATCATCGGTGTGCGCAGCGTCCCGGTTGCCGTGGTGACGGGCCCCAGCGCCGAAATTGAGTTGCGGCCGCCTCGCCCGTGGCAGCCACAACTAAGACTTTGGCAACCGAGTCTTGCAGGAGTTAGCGCCGGCGCATTAAGGTCGCGCGGCGGCCGGCCGCTTTCCCGCCGGCCGCCTGCCCGCACCTCCCTCCCCGGACTCCTCCACCCCCCCCCCCGCGGAACAGATGCGTCTGGCCTGCAAGCCCGGCACTTGTCCGAGGTGCCGGGCTCATTTTTCTGAACATTTGAACGGCCAGCGGGCGGGTGCAGGCAGCTCCTCCTTAACTGAAGGAGGAGGCCTGCACTTCCCCAGCCTGCCGCACCGCATCGGGTGCCGCAGCGCCGGAATTGCGCCGCAATGCGGCACTCAGCGCCCATTTCGAGGCGCTGACACCCTCTAGTAGCGCCGGCAGCCGTTTGGGCACGGCGCTACTGAATTTTTGGCGCGCGCAGGGGGACTTAGCGCCGGCGCTAAATTTCCGGCGCTAAAGCCCTGGCGAACCCACAACCGAATTTCTAGGCCTTTGTATTTATACAGTGCCCTTAACATGGTAGAGCGTCCCCAGGCGCTTCGCAGGAGCGATCATCAAACAAAATTCGACACCGAGCCACATAAGGAGATATTGCCGGGAGCAAGCGGAAGCGGAACGCAAGGAGCGTACGTCAACCCAAGCACCCCACCCACCCGCCCCTTCAACCACCGACTGCCCCACCTGTGACAGAGACTGTAGGTCCCGCATTGGACTCATCAGTCACCTGAAAACTCATTTTTAGTGTGGAAGCAAGTCATCCTCGGTTCCGAGGGACTGCCTAAAAAGATTAGGACAGGCGACCAAAAGCTTGGTCAAAGAGGTGGGTTTTAAGGAGCGTCTTAAAGGAGGAGAGAGAGATAGAGAGGTTTAGTGAGGGAATTCCAGAGCTCAGAGCCCAGGCAACAACTTGTATTTATATAGCGCCTTTAACGTAGTAAAACGTCCCAAGGTGCTGCACAGGAGTATTTTAAGACAACAAATTTGACACCGATCCACATAAGGATAAATTAGGACAGGTGACCAAAAGCTTGGTCAAAGAGGTAGGCTTTAAGGAGCGTCTTAAAGGAGGAAAGAGAGGCGGAGAGGTTTAGGGAGGGCAGGTTCCGCCAGCTGAAAGCACGGCCACTAATGGTGGAGTTATTAGAATGGGAGATGCGCAAGAGGCCAGAATTAGAGGGGGGGGGGGTGGGGGGTGGTTGTGGGGCTGGGAGAGGTCACAGAGATAGGGAGAGGCGAGGCCACGGATTTGAAAACTAGCTGCAATTGTCTATAGCATTAGCTTTGTTTTTCGTTCAGTTGGGCAGCCCACACGTGCCCATCACCCTGCTTAAGAGTCTCTGAGCTAAATTACCCACATGTCAGCTGTGGCTCGGTTGGCAGCACACTCGCCTCTGAGTCAGAAGGTCGTGGGTTCGAGTCCCACCCCAGAGACTTGAGCACATAATCCAGGCTGACACTCCAGTGCCGTGCTGAGGGAGCGCTGTACTGTCCGAGGTGCCGTCTTTCAGATGAGACGTTAAACTGAGGCCCCGTCTGTCCTCTCAGGAGGATGTAAAAGATCCCACGGCCACTATTTCGAAGTAGAGCAGGGGAGTTCTCCCCGGTGTCCTGGCCAATATTTATCCCTCAACCAACATCACTAGAACAGATTATCTGGTCATTATCATGTTGATGTATGTGGGAGCTTGCTGTGCACAAATTGGCCGCCCCGTTTCCCACATTACAACAGTGACTACACTCCAGAAATACTTAATTGGCTGTAAAGCGCTTTGAGACGTCCGGTGGTCGTGAAAGACGCTATATAAATGCAAGTCTTTCTTTCTTTTTAATCTCTCCCGCCTTTCAGCCTATCACAGACCTTCCCTTTTGTTCTTTCCTCACCTCCCCCCTTTCCCAGTAACCTTAAAAGTAGAGCTAGACCGTTCAGGGGTGATG
Source organism: Somniosus microcephalus (assembly GCF_052327205.1). Classification (NCBI taxonomy): domain Eukaryota; kingdom Metazoa; phylum Chordata; class Chondrichthyes; order Squaliformes; family Somniosidae; genus Somniosus; species Somniosus microcephalus. The sequence goes on along the minus strand of NW_028225179.1, from coordinate 107,692,672 downwards.
TCAGGAAGCACTTCTTCACACAAAGGCCAGTGGAAATCTGGAACTCTCTCCCCCAAAAAGCTGTTGAGGCTGGGGCTCAATTAAAAACTTCAAAACTGAGAGTGATAGATTCTTGTTGGGCAAGGGACATAGGAACAGGAGGAGGCCATTCAGCCCCTCAACCTTGTTCCGCCATTCAGTGAGATCATGGCTGATCTGCATCTTAACTCCATCCAACTGTATGTGGCTCCTTACCCTTTTATACCCTTGTCTAGCAAAAAATCTATTGATCTCAGATTTAAAATGATTAATTGTTGGGGAAGGGTATTAAGGGATATGGAACCAGGGCGGGTGGATGGGGTTAAGATACAGATCAGCCATGATCTCATTGAATTGTAGAACAGGCTCGAGGGGCTGAATGGCCTGCTCCTGTTCCTGTGCCTCCAGTATTGAGTGCTCCCTCTGCCGCTGTGGGGTCACATCCCCCCTTACCTATGTCCAGGTAAGCACTGTTTTAGCTGGACAATCTCAGTTTGGCACTTTCGGGCCTCTCTGAAGCCTAATCGTGGTAGGCTCCGAGCCCCAGATACAGGGAGCTCGTGTTCACACACCCGACCCCAGGGAGCACCTTTCAGCAGCTGCTGCCCCAGACGTTCCCTCATCACATTGAGCTTGGACATCCTTCATTGTGATGGAAGCTCCTACACTGGGGGTCTGAAGTCCACCTTGATGCTCGTGATAAGAAGGTTATTTGCCACGTACTAGGCTACCTCAGCACCCACAGCCTGGTCCTGCCCTCAGTGTTGGGGGGTGGGGGCGGGCAGCCTTTGGCAAAGAAGTACACCAGCCCATGCTGGAATCAGCTTCCCCTTCGCACCCCTCCTGACCGCAGCATGAAACACCAGCTCAGCTTTACACCAATCAAAGAGCGGGCAGCACCATAAAAAGTTCACAGCATGTTCTGCGGTTGGGGTACTGAGGAACGAGCTTTATTCTAACCCGTGCTGTCCCTGCCCTGGGAGTGTTTGATGGGACAGTGTAGAGAGGGCTTTACTCTGTATCTAACCTGGGCTGCACCTGCCCTGGGAGTGTTTGATGGGACAGTGTAGAGGGAGCTTGACTCTGTATCTAACCCGTGCTGTACCGGCCCTGGGAGTGTTTGATGGGACACTGTAGAGGGAGCTTTACTCTGTATCTAACGTGGGCTGTACCTGCCCTGGGAGTGTTTGATGGGACAGAGTAGAGAGAGCTTTACTCTGTATCTAACCCGTGCTGTACTTGCCCTGGGAGTGTTTGATGGGACAGTGTAGAGGGAGCTTTTCTCTGTATCTAACTCGTGCTGTACCTGTCATGGGAGTGTTTGACGGGACAGTGTAGAGGGAGCTTTACTCTGTATCTAACCCATGCTGTACCTGCACTGGGTGTGTTTGATGGGACAGTGTAGAGGGAGCTTTACTCTGTATCTAACCCATACTGTACCTGCCCTGGGAGTTTTTGATGGGACAGTGTAGAGGGAGCTTTACTCTGTATCTAACCCGTGCTGTACCTGCCCTGGGAGTGTTTGATGGGACAGTGTAGAGGGAGCTTTACTCTGTATTTAACCCGTGCTGTACCTGCCCTGGGTGTGTTTGTTGGGACAGTGTAGAGGGAGCTTTACTCTCTATCTAACCCATACTGTACCTGCCCTGGGAGAGTTCGATGGGACAGTGTAGAGGGAGCTTTACTCTGTATCAAACTCGTGCTGTACCTGCCCTGGGAGTGTTTGATGGGACGGTGTAGAGGGAGCTTTACTCTGTATCTAACCCGTGCTGTACCTGCACTGGGAGTGTTTGATGGGGCAGTGTAGAGGGAGCTTTACTCTGTATCTAATCCGTGCTGTACCTGCCCTGGGAGTGTTTGATGGGGCAGTGTAGAGGGAGCTTTACTCTGTATCTAACCCGTGCTGTACCTGCCCTGGGAGTGTTTGATGGGACAGTGTAGAGGGTCCTTTACTCTTCTATCTAACCCGTGCTGTACCTGCCCTGGGAGGGTTTGATGGGACAGTGTAGAGGGAGCTTTACTCTGTGTCTAACCCGTGCTGTACCTGCACTGGGAGTGTTTGATAGAAAGTGTAGAGGGAGCTTTACTCTGTATCTAACCCATACTGTACCTGCCCTGGGAGTGTTTGATGGGACAGTGTAGAGGGAGCTTTACTCTGTATCAAACCCGTGCTGTACCTGCCCTGGAAGTGTTTGATGGGACAGTGTAGAGGGAGCTTTACTCTGTATCTAACCCGTTCTGTACCTGCCCTGGGAGTGTTTGATGGGACAGTGTAGAGGGAGCTTTACTCTGTATCTAACCCATGCTGTACCTGCCCTGCGAGTGTTTGATGGGACAGTGTAGAGGTAGCTTTACTCTGTATCTAACCCATGCTGTCCCTGCCCTGGGAGTGTTTGTTGGGACAGTGTAGAGGGAGCTTTACTCTGTATCTAACCCGTGCTGTACCTGCCCTGGGAGTGTTTGATGGGACAGTGTAGAGGTAGCTTTACTCTGTATCTAACCCATGCTGTCCCTGCCCTGGGAGTGTTTGTTGGGACAGTGTAGAGGGAGCTTTACTCTGTATCTAACCCGTGCTGTACCTGCCCTGGGAGTGGTTGATGGGACAGTGTAGAGGGAGCTTTACTCTGTATCTAACCCATGCTGTACCTGCCCTGGGAGTGTTTGATGAGACAGTGTAGAGGGAGCTTTACTCTGTATCTAACCCGTGCTGTACCTGCCCTGGGAGTGTTTGATGGGACAGTGTAGAGGGAGCTTTATTCTGTATCTAACCCGTGCTGTACCTGCCCTGGGAGTGTTTGATGAGACAGTGTAGAGGGAGCTTTACTCTGTATCTAACCCGTGCTGTACCTGTCCTGGGAGTGTTTGATGGGACAGTGTAGAGGGAGCTTTATTCTGTATCTAACCCGTGCTGTACCTGACCTGGGAGTGTTTGATGGGACAGTGTAGAGGGAGCTTTACTCTGTATCTAACACATGCTGTACCTGCCCTGGGAGAGTTCGATGGGACAGTGTAGAGGGAGCTTTACTCTGTATCAAACTCGTGCTGTACCTGCCCTGGGAGTGTTTGATGGGACGGTGTAGAGGGAGCTTTACTCTGTATCTAACCCGTGCTGTACCTGCACTGGGAGTGTTTGATGGGGCAGTGTAGAGGGAGCTTTACTCTGTATCTAATCCGTGCTGTACCTGCCCTGGGAGTGTTTGATGGGGCAGTGTAGAGGGAGCTTTACTCTGTATCTAACCCGTGCTGTACCTGCCCTGGGAGTGTTTGATGGGACAGTGTAGAGGGTCCTTTACTCTTCTATCTAACCCGTGCTGTACCTGCCCTGGGAGGGTTTGATGGGACAGTGTAGAGGGAGCTTTACTCTGTGTCTAACCCGTGCTGTACCTGCACTGGGAGTGTTTGATAGAAAGTGTAGAGGGAGCTTTACTCTGTATCTAACCCATACTGTACCTGCCCTGGGAGTGTTTGATGGGACAGTGTAGAGGGAGCTTTACTCTGTATCAAACCCGTGCTGTACCTGCCCTGGAAGTGTTTGATGGGACAGTGTAGAGGGAGCTTTACTCTGTATCTAACCCGTTCTGTACCTGCCCTGGGAGTGTTTGATGGGACAGTGTAGAGGGAGCTTTACTCTGTATCTAACCCATGCTGTACCTGCCCTGCGAGTGTTTGATGGGACAGTGTAGAGGTAGCTTTACTCTGTATCTAACCCATGCTGTCCCTGCCCTGGGAGTGTTTGTTGGGACAGTGTAGAGGGAGCTTTACTCTGTATCTAACCCGTGCTGTACCTGCCCTGGGAGTGTTTGATGGGACAGTGTAGAGGTAGCTTTACTCTGTATCTAACCCATGCTGTCCCTGCCCTGGGAGTGTTTGTTGGGACAGTGTAGAGGGAGCTTTACTCTGTATCTAACCCGTGCTGTACCTGCCCTGGGAGTGGTTGATGGGACAGTGTAGAGGGAGCTTTACTCTGTATCTAACCCATGCTGTACCTGCCCTGGGAGTGTTTGATGAGACAGTGTAGAGGGAGCTTTACTCTGTATCTAACCCGTGCTGTACCTGCCCTGGGAGTGTTTGATGGGACAGTGTAGAGGGAGCTTTATTCTGTATCTAACCCGTGCTGTACCTGCCCTGGGAGTGTTTGATGAGACAGTGTAGAGGGAGCTTTACTCTGTATCTAACCCGTGCTGTACCTGTCCTGGGAGTGTTTGATGGGACAGTGTAGAGGGAGCTTTATTCTGTATCTAACCCGTGCTGTACCTGACCTGGGAGTGTTTGATGGGACAGTGTAGAGGGAGCTTTACTCTGTATCTAACACATGCTGTACCTGCCCTGGGAGTGTTTGATGGGACAGTGTAGAGGGAGCTTTACTCTGTATCTAACCCGTGCTGTACCTGCCCTTGGAGTGTTTGATGGGACAGTGTAGAGGGAGCTTTATTCTGTATCTAACCCGTGCTGTACCTGACCTGGGAGTGTTTGATGGGACAGTGTAGAGGGAGCTTTACTCTGTATCTAACACATGCTGTACCTGCCCTGGGAGTGTTTGATGGGACAGTGTAGAGGGAGCTTTACTCTGTATCTAACCCGTGCTGTACCTGCCTTGGGAGTGTTTGATGGGACAGCACAGAAGGAGTTTAACTCTGTCCAGCAGTGTCAGGTCTAACTGTGACTCGTACAAGATTCCATTACTTCCCCCCACCACCCCTGTGAGCTGGTTTTCAATGTGTATTATCCAGGTTCGGTATGTGTTGTGTGGAGATGCAGTCTGAGTGCATGATGGACATCGGAAACCTGGTGCACATAGCAGAAACCCTGGAGAACATCGTGTCGCGATGCTTCGGGCCTAATGCCGGGCAGGTGCTGTTCGTCAGAGCCACCGGAGATATCCTGATCACCAGGGATGGGTGCAGGATTTTGGAGTCCTTGTTACTGGAGCACCCAGCAGCCAGGTTAGTCCGGAGGACCAGCGCCGCGATCTGCCTTACTCCATTCATGACTCCTTGTGGCATCTGAAAGCATAAGAGTTCAGGTCAAGCTTGTGGCCTCTCAACTCCAGCCTCCCTCCCCTGTGCCCATATTGCAACAGGGCACGGTGGTGTAGTGGTTACGTTACTGGACCAGTAATCCAGAGGCCTGGGCTAATAATCCAGAGAACAGGTCCATTTGAGAATTTGTTCAGTTTTAAAATATCTGGAGGGGTAAAGAAAGCTAAGTCCGCCATGAGGCTGTTGGATTGTCGTAAAAGCCCACCTGGTTCATTAATGTCCCTGGTTCACTAATGCCGTCCTTACCCGGTCTGAGCCTATATGTGACTCCAGTCCCACACCAACGTGGTTGACTCTTAACTGCCCTCTGAAAGGGCCCAGTGAGCCACTCCGTCGTATCAAACCACCACAAGGGACAACCCCGACCTAACAGCACTGTGGGCGCACCTTCACCACACGGACTGCAGCGGTTCAAGAAAATCCTTCCTCATTTTATAAACCTCGATTAAATCTCTTAGCCTTCTCTGCGCCATTGGAAATATTCCCAGTATCCCCAGTCTCTCAGTGGTATAGTTTCCCATCCCTGAATTTACACTGTACGCTCTCTATGACTGTATTGTCCTTTCTATCACGGGGCACTCAAAAACTGTACATGTTAGCAGTCAACCACCTTCTCTGGTTCCCAATAACACGTTGCAGTGTAGTATACAAAACAGACTTTATCAATGACAGGTTTGAGTGATCAGCTCAACCAGATGGAAGAGAGTTCTTTCCGCTTCAAGTTCTATCTTTTGAGCCCTCTGAAGAACTATTGAAAACCGTGCCCCTTTATAGACTACTAGCTACGGGGGCCCGGCGTTGCCAGGGCAGTTTAGAGGGCCGCGCGGTTGATGGCCGGCCGCTGCCGCTCCCCCGCTCTGTGTCTCGGGCCGCGCGGTTGACGGCCGCCTGCTGCCGCTCCCCCGCTCTGTGTCTCGGGCCGAGCGGTTGTGAGGCCCGGCCCGAGTGACCCCAACTCACCTCGCGCTCCGGCGGGCCGACGCAGCTGCCCCGCTCACTGTTGAGGAAAAGCAGGGGAAAAAATGGCAGCGATAATTTCGGGAGGCTGCAGGATTAAGTCCCGCCCGTGATGCACCGATTGGTCAACCATCAGGTCACTGAACTGTAGGATTGGTAAACCATCATGTCACTCAACGCTAATGAGCGGTAGGATTGGTCAACCGCTAATGAGCGGATTTTTGAACGTTTTTTGTATACTGTCTGAACAATTTTTGTCTGACCAAAAAGTAAATACGCCTATGACACTCCCCTGATCATAACCTTTCTTTTGATATAACATATGTGTAGGTACGCTCTATAACTTTTGAGTGTATAGCAGACACACAGACAGACAAACCAACTGCTTTATATATATACTAGCTGGGGAGCCCCGCGTTGCGAGGGCAATTTTGGGGCGCGAGGGCAATTTTGGGGCGTTTGGTCTCCCTGCCCCTGTGTGTCCCCCCTCTCCCTGTCATGTCCTCTCCCTGTCCTATCCCTCCCTCCCCTCTCTCCCTCCCTCCCCTCCCCTCTCTCCCTCCCTCCCCTCCCCTGTCTCCCTCTCCCCCCCCCACCCCTCCCCCGCTCCACTCTGTCCCTCTCTCCGGCCCCTCCCCCTGCCTAGCGAGCCCCGCGTTGCGAGGGCAATTTTGGGGCGCGAGGGCAATTTTGGGGCGTTTGGTCTCCCTGCCCCTGTGTGTCCCCCTCTCCCTGTCATGTCCTCTCCCTGTCCTATCCCTCCCTCCCCTCTCTCCCTCCCCTCCCTCTCTCCCTCCCCTCCCCCTCCTCCCCTCCCCCTCCTCCCCTCCCCCTCCTCCCCTCCCCCACCCCTCCTCCCCTCCCCTCGCTCCCCCCCCCGCTCCCCCACTCCCCTCTGTCTCTCTCTACTGCCCCCTCTCAGGTGTCGCGTGACGGAGCGCGGGCGCGTCCGCCCGAAGGTTCCCCGCTGCGCTAGACGGCCTTGCGGCGGCTCCTCGCGGAGGGGCGCGCTCGCACGTGAGTGCGGGCGGCGCATGCGCGGTCAGTGCGAGCGGCCCGCGGGAGCCGGCAAGGCCGTTAGCGAGCGGGAAACTTCGGGCGGCGCGCCCGCGCTCCGTCCGCGACACCTGAGAGGGGGAAGTAGAGAGAGACAGAGAGGGAAGAGGAGAAGGAGAGAGAGGGAAGAGGAGAAGGAGAGAGAGAGAGGGAAGAAAGAGAGAGAAATTTTTCAGCTTCAGGTCCCGAGCCCCCCCTGCGCGAGGGTGAGGAGGAGGCGGGGGGGGGGTGTTGCTAAACACAATATAAAACTCAAATAAATTGTTAATTAATTGCCTAACACATAATTGAAATATTTACCTTAGTTCCCTAACACACAGAAAGTGGGGGAAAAAAATCATGGAAAATCAAGATGGCGGCCACTCACCTCGGTTCAGAAGGATAAGGCCCGCCCACACATGCACCGATTGGTCGACCGGTCAGGTCACCGAAGCGTAGGATTGGTCAATCGTCGAGTCACTCGACACTCAACTGTAGGAAGACCTCGACGTCACACGGGTCGCTAATGAGATGCTAATGAGCGGAACGCTGAACGTTTTTGGGATACCGCGGGCGGGATTTTTGTCCGGCCGAAACGTAAATATGCCTATGACCGGTCCGGAATCGCAAGCTTTCTTTTGAGGCGACGCGCGCGTCGGTACGCTCTGTAACTTCCAAACGTATAGAGACCAGGCGGACAGACAGACAGACAGAAGAGCCGCTTTGAGTGCCCGGTGGTGCCGAGGGTTTTTTGAGGGCATGTTGTTGTTGGAAGAGAGAGAGCGAGCTACTGGGGGGAAGAGAGAGAGCGACTGGGGGGAAGAGAGAGAGCGACTGGGGGGAAGAGAGAGAGCGAGGCTGGGGGGAAGAGAGAGCGAGACTGGGGGAAGAGAGAGCGACTGGGGGAAGAGAGAGGGCGACTGGGGGGAAGAGAGAGAGAGACTGGGGGGGAGAGAGAGCGACTGGGGGGGAGAGAGAGCGAGTGGGGGGAAGAAAGAGCGAGTGGGGGGAAGAAAGAGCGAGTGGGGGGAAGAGAGAGAGCGAGTGGGGGGAAGAGAGAGAGCGAGTGGGGGAAGAGAGAGCGAGTGGGGGGAAGAGAGAGAGCGAGTGGGGGGAAGAGAGAGAGCGAGTGGGGGGAAGAGAGAGAGCGAGTGGGGGGAAGAGAGAGAGCGACTGGGGGGAGGAGAGAGAGCGACGGGGGGAGAGAGAGAGACTGGGGGGAGAGAGAGAGAGACTGGGGGAGAGAGAGAGACTGGGGAGAGGGGAGAGAGAGAGAGACGGGGAGAGAGAGACAGAGACGGGGGAGAGAGAGAGAGAGACGGGGTGGGAGAGAGAGACTAGGGGGAGAGAGAGAGAGACGGGGGGAGAGAGAGACTGGGGGAGAGAGAGCGAGAGAGACGGGGGGAGAGAGAGAGAGAGACGGGGGAGAGAGAGAGACGGGAGAGAGAGAGAGAGAGACTGGGGTGGGAGAGAGGAGAGACTGGGGGGGAGAGAGAGAGAGACGGGGGGAGAGAGAGAGAGAGAGACTGGGGGAGAGAGAGCGAGAGACCGGGAGAGAGAGCGAGAGACTGGGGGAGAGAGAGCGAGAGAGACTGGGGAGAGAGAGAGAGACTGGGGGAGAGGAGAGAGGGAGAGAGAGTGAGAGAGAGACTGGGGGAGAGAGAGAGACTGGGGGTGAGAGAGAGAGAGAGACTGGGGGTGAGAGAGAGACTGGGGGAGAGAGAGACTGGGGGAGAGAGAGACTGGGGGGGAGAGAGAGAGAGAGAGACTGGGGGGAGAGAGAGAGAGAGACTGGGGGAGAGAGAGTGAGACTGGGGGAGAGAGAGAGACTGGGGGAGAGAGAGAGGACTGGGGGAGAGAGAGAGACTCGGGGGGAGAGAGAGAGAGAGAGACTGGGGGAGAGAGAGAGAGAGACTGGGGGAGAGAGAGCGAGAGAGACTGGGGGAGAGAGAGCGAGAGAGACTGGGGAGAGAGAGAGAGACTGGGGGAGAGAGAGAGAGACTGGGGGAGAGAGAGAGACTGGGGGAGAGAGAGAGAGAGAGAGAGAGACTGGGGGAGAGAGAGAGAGAGAGAGACTGGGGGAGCAGAGAGAGAGACTGGGGGGAAGAGAGAGGACTGGGGGAGAGAGAGACTGGCGGGGAGAGAGAGAGAGAGACTGGGGGAGAGAGAGAGAGAGACTGGGGAGAGAGAGAGAGAGGACTGGGGGAGAGAGAGAGAGGACTGGGGGAGAGAGAGAGAGACTGGGGGAGAGAGAGAGAGAGAGAGACTGGGGAGAGAGAGAGAGAGAGACTGGGGGAGAGAGAGAGACTGGGGGAGAGAGAGACTGGGGGAGAGAGAGAGACTGGGGGAGAGAGAGAGAGACTGGGGGAGAGAGAGAGAGAGACTGGTGGGGAGAGAGTAGAGAGACTGGGGGAGAGAGAGAGAGAGAGACTGGGGGGAGAGAGAGACTGGTGGGAGACTCACCACCGCCGCCAACTATTCGCAGCAAGTTCGCAGCCGGCCGTCTGATGGCGCGGCACTCCGAGGTCAGGTAAGGAGGAGGGCGGCGGGTAGAGCGGAGCCCTGGGCCTGACCTCCCGCTCAGAGCCCGGGAGCCCCGGGGGCGGCGGCACTGCCTGCAGCGGGCGGAGAGCAGCCCCGAGTCCCCCCTGCGTGAGGAGGAGGAGAGGCTGCGGTGGAAAACGCTGCCCCGCTCACAGCCATCAAAGCAGGAGCGCGTTTCTTCCTCCGGCCGGCCAATCGGTGCCTAGCGCTTCAGGCCCGGCTGGGCTCTCGGGACGCGACAGAACACGGGGGCGGGGTCAACGGCCCTGGGTGGACGTGTGCATGCACCGTGCGCGTGCCTCCGGGGCTTGTTGTTGTTGGCGGTTGCACTGAGGCTGCAGCGCGAGCGCGAATGAAGTTCGAGCAACTTCCAAGCAGATTGAGTTGTCCTGCCGCAGCCTCAGTTCCGCCCCACCAGCCTTTACAAAGATGGCGGCGGTGACTACGCTTGGCTCAGACACGCCCGGCCAGCCTTTAGAAAGGTGGCGGCAATCGCGGGCCGCTTGTTGAGCGGGACGGGAGGTGCCTAGCTCGGGTGTGGCTGGGCAACAGAGGCCGAGGCTTCGAGGCCTGGAAAAACGGTGAAAGGTAGGAAAATTAATGAGGTTAGAGAAAAGATTTACAAATTAATTAACTTTTTTTAAAAACAATTTGTGTTTTAAAAGCAACTTTATTTTTGCTGGAAATCTAGATTTGAAAATAAACACGCAGAAAGTGGGAAAAAGAAATGAAGAGTTAGGAATCAAGATGGCGGCCACTCACCTCAGCTCAGAAGGATTAGGCCCACCCACACACGCACCGATTGGTCAACCGTCAGGTCACTGAACTGTAGGATTGGTCAATCATCACGTCACTCAACTCTAGGATGGCCCGCCCACACACGCAATGAACCCGCCCCCGTGACGCAGCGATTGGTCAACCGTCAGGTCGCTTGACTGTACGATTGGTCAACCTTCATATCACTCAATGCTAATGAGCGGATAATGAGCGGAATTTTCAACGTTTTTTGGATACCGTCTGAACAATTTTTGTCTGACCAAAAAGTAAATACGCTTATGACCATTCCGGAATCATAAGCTTTCTTTTGATATAACACGTGTAGGTACGCTCTATAACTTCTGAGTGTATAGAGTACATACAGACAGACAGACGGAAGGACAGACAGACAGAAGAGCTATTTTATTTATATATATAGATTTTGCCTACATCAAAGGTAAATGTCATAGATAAGACCTCATGACGTATCTGTTTCCAAATCCTTTGAAGACAGACGATTCATATAAACATTTGTAGTTGTTTACTCGAAAGCTACTCCCCTCAAACAAGTCTTCTTGACCTCACTGTCCCCAACCTCCTTGAAGAACAGGCTTTATCAACCCTCATCTTTCCATACTATAGCTAATGGATGCCTCTGCCTATGTTTATTACCCTAGCCCCTAAACTTGCACTTTAATCACTCATGGCTGACGTCATTACTGCCATGTATTTCTTTGCACAAGCATTTTACATTTCAGAAGACAAGATATGTTTTGCTCTCACGGCAACAACAACAACTTGTATTTATATAGCGCCTTTAACGTCCCAAGGCGCTTCACAGGAGTATTATAAGACAAAAAATTTGACACCGAGCCGCATAAGGAGAAATTAGGGCAGATGACCAAGAGCTTGGTCAAAGAGGTAGGTTTTAAGGAGCGTCTTAAAGGAGGAAAAAGCGGTAGCGAGGCGGAGAGGTTTAGGCAGGGAATTCCAGAGCTTAGGGCCTTGGCAACAGAAGGCACGGCCGCCAGTGGTTGAGCGATTATAATCAGGGATGCTCAAGGGGGCAGAATTAGAGGAGATAGCAGATATCTCGGGGGGCTGTGGGGCTGAAGGAGATTATAGAGATAGGGAAGGGGCGAGGCCATGGAGGGATTTGAAAGCAAGGATGAGAATTTTGAAATTGAGGCGCTGCTTAACCAGGAGCCAATGTAGGCCAGCGAGCACAGGGGTGATGGGTGAACGGGACTTGGTACGGGTTAGGACACAGGCAGCCGAGTTTTGGATGACCTCAAGTTTACGTTGGGTAGACAGCACTCTCTCTAACTGTGGGCTAACCAAAGTTATGTACAATTTTTAAAAAATTATTAATTCTTGGGATTACGGACTAGCAAGTCCAGCATTTATTGCCCATCCTTAATTGCCTTTGCGAAGGTGCTGGTGAGCCGCCTTCTTGAACCGCTGCAGTCCGTGTGGTGAAGGAAGTCAGGATGGTGTGTGACTTGGAGGGGAACTTGGAGGTGGTGGTGTTCCCATGCGCCTGCTGCCCTTGTCCTTCTAGGTGGAAGAGGCCGCAGGTTTGGGAGGTGCTGCTGAAGAAGCCTTGGCAAGTTGCTGCAGTGCATCTTGTAGATGGTACACACTGCAGCCACGGTACGCCGGTGGTGGAGGGAGTGAATGTTTAAGGGTGTTTATGGGGCGTGAGTTTATGGGGGTTTGTGGGGGCAGGCGCTAATGGGACGGCCGTTTATGGGGCAGGTATTTAATGTGGGTGTTTATGGGGCGGGTGTTTAATGTGGGTGTTTATGGGGCAGGTGTTTAATGTGGGTGTTTATGGGGCGGGTGTTTAATGCGGATGTTTATGGGGCGGGTGTTTAATGTGGATGTTTATGGGGTGGCTGTTTAATAGGGCGGGTGTTTAATGTGGATGTTTATGGGGCGGGTGTTTAATGGGGCAGGTGTTTAATGTGGGTGTTTAATGAGGCAGGTGTTTAATGCGGATGTTTATGGGGTGGGTGTTTAATGGGGCGGGTGTTTACTGTGGCGGGTGTTTAATGCAGATGTTTATGGGGCGAGTGTTTAATGGGGCGGGTGTTTAATGTGGATGTTTATGGGGTGGGTGTTTAATGTGGTGGGTGTTTAATGTGGATGTTCAATGGGGCGGGTGTTTAATGGGGATGTTTAATGTGGTGGGTGTTTAATGTGGATGTTTAATGGGGCGGGTGTTTAATGCGGATGTTTATGGGGTGGGTGTTTAATGTGGATGTTTATGGGGTGGGTGTTTAATGTGGATGTTTATGGGGTGGGTGTTTGATGTGGTGGGTGTTTAATGTGGATGTTTAATGGGGCGGGTGTTTAATGAGGCGGGTGTTTAATGTGGATGTTTAATGGGGCGGGTGTTTAATGGGGTGGGTGTTTAATGAGGCGGGTGTTTAATGTGGATGTTTGTGGGGCGGGTGTTTAATGAGGCGGGTGTTTAATGTGGATGTTTATGGGGCGGATGTTTAATGGGACGGGTGTTTAATGCGGATGTTTATGGGGCGGGTGTTTAATGTGGATGTTTAATGGGGCGGGTGTTTAATGCGGATGTTTATGGGGTGGGTGTTTAGTGGGGCAGGTGTTTAATGCGGATGTTTATGGGGCGGGTGTTTAGTGGGGCGGGTGTTTAATGCAGATGTTTAATGTGGCGGGTGTTTAATGTGGATGTTTAACGGGGCGGGTGTTTATTTCTGAGTGCCTTTCCCGAGCTGCGGCCGCTCTCTCAGGGCCTGTCGTGTCTCCCCACAGGTTGATGGTGCGGAGCGTGTCGGCTCACTGCAGGGCCACCGGAGACGGAGCCAAGTCCTTCATCCTGCTACTAGCGGCGATGCTGCGGGGAGTGCGGGCGGAGACGGGGGGCAAGAGGCCGGGGAGTGTGGGGGCACGGCGGCGCCGGGTGGCTGGGGGGCTGGCCAGGCTGGAGCAGGAGGTGCTGGAGCGGGTGCTAGCGAGGCACCTGGCCCCTCACTGTGCCTCGGCCCTTTGCCTCTCCGGTGGGCAGCTTCGCCTGCCCGGGCAGCGGGCCACCCGGGTGCTGGGGGCCTACTTTGCCGGCAAGGTGGGGGCAGCTCACGCCCCCTTCCTGACCCGGCTGGCCTGCGACTTCCTCCGGCGGCTGGGAGACGGGGAGATGGAGACTGCACTGGGCCTGGTGGCTGACTGTTTCCCGGGGCTGCAGGGCACGGTGCCCGGGCTGCCGGTGGGCAGCAGCAGGGTGCTGGAGGGGCTGCCACTGGTGGGCCGCGGCTTCGCGGTGCGCTGCCATCACCAGGGCGAGACCCGGGTGCTGGTGGCTGCCCGCAGCCTGCTCCCCCCTCTGACCCGGGCCGGCTGCACCCTGCGGCTGGAGTCGCCCGCGGGCCTGACAGAGGCTCGGGGCTGGGCACAGGCCAGGGTGGAGGAGGCCCTGGCTCAGCTGCGGGGCCTGGGAGTGGGGCTGCTGCTGTCCGGGCCCCGGCAGCCGGAATGCGTGCTGGAGTCGGCCCTTCGGCACGGGGTGTCGGTGGTGGACTGCCTCGCGGACGAGGAGCTGGCCCTGGTGAGGCGGCTGACGGGGGCGGAGCCACTCTCCCGGGTGGCGGAGGCCCGGCCAGCAGACACCGTGTCCGCCAGCTTCGCCAGGCCGGCCCCCCTTGGGCACCGCGGCTGGGTCCTTGTGGGGTTTGCCGCCCGCCGCGGCTTCCGGCCCCACTGCCTGGCGCTGTGCGCGCCCGCCCTGGGACTGGCAGAGCAGCACCGAGACGCCATCCACGGAGCCTTCAAACTGCTAAGGCTCCTGCTGCCCGAGCCCAGGGGAACGGGCAGCGATTGGCACGGGGGGACCCAGCACTGCCCCACCGGGGGGCTGCGGGCATCTGACACCGGCCAGGGCGACTACAAGAGCCTCGTTCTCGGAGGCACCGAGCGCTCAACCAGGGACCTGAGCACAGGGAGCGAGAGACATGGGATTGGGGACCTGGGCACAGAGAGTGAGAGACACAGGACTGGGGACCTGGGCACAGAGAGCGAGAGACACAGGACTGGGGACTTGGGCACAGAGAGCGAGAGACACAGGACTGGGGACCTGGGCACAGAGAGTGAGAGACACAGGACTGGGGACTTGGGCACAGAGAGTGAGAGACACAGGACTGGGGACCTGGGCACAGAGAGCGAGAGACACAGGACTGGGGACTTGGGCACAGAGAGCGAGAGACACAGGACTGGGGACCTGGGCACAGAGAGTGAGAGACACAGGACTGGGGACTTGGGCACAGAGAGTGAGAGACACGGGACTGGGGACCTGGGGAGAGGGAGCGAGAGACACGGGGCTGGGGACCTGGGCACAGAGAGCGAGAGACACGGGACTGGGGACCTGGGGAGAGGGAGCGAGAGACACGGGACTGGAGACCTGGGGAGAGGGAGCGAGAGACACGGGACTGGGGACCTGGGGAGAGGGAGCGAGAGACACGGGACTGGAGACCTGGGGAGAGGGAGCGAGAGACACGGGACTGGGGACCTGGGGAGAGGGAGCGAGAGACACGGGACTGGGGACCTGGGCACAGAGAGCGAGAGACACGGGACTGGGGACCTGGGCACAGAGAGTGAGAGACACAGGACTGGGGACCTGGGCACAGAGAGTGAGAGACACAGGACTGGGGACCTGGGCACAGAGAGCGAGAGACACGGGACTGGGGACCTGGGGAGAGGGAGCGAGAGACACGGGACTGGAGACCTGGGGAGAGCCAAAGATCAAACTGAGGGCGAGACGGGCACCGGTGGCAAGGGGACCCAGCACTGTGAGTCCGAGGGAGCCGGTCGCTGTGGGTTGGCAGATCAATCAGCACCCCGAATGCGGTGGGAGCCGAGCGATTGTGAGCTGCCGGCTGGGTGTGTGCTGCCCCCGGGCGGTGCCTTCGAGTTCCTGATGCACCACTACCTGCGGCGTGAAGCCGGTAGCCAGCACCAGCCCGACACCATTGCGGCGTGCCGGATCGTGGCAGATGCCCTGCTCACCGTCCCCAGGCACGTTCACTCCCGGGCCAGCCGGGGCAGGGACTTCCTCCTGGTTCACGCTGACTTTGCAGCCAACTTTCGGGAGCGGGAAGTGCCGCCGCCAGCGATCGAGGGGCCACTGGAGGTGGTGGCGGCCAAACGGCACCTGCTGATTTCGGTGATTCGGTGCCTGAGGAGCCTGCTCACCGTCGACCGTGTCATCAGCGTCCAAGGCAAGCTCGCGAACAAACCGCAGGCGGAGAGCGAGGATTCGGAGTAAACTGGAATCCGGGCCATCACCGGGAGAGGCCCGTCACCGGGAGCGCCAACACCAGTGGGCCATCACACTTCTGTGTCACAAAAAGCTGCAGTTTAAAAGAATCATAGAATAATATGGCACTGAAAGAGGCCATTCGGCCCATCGTGCCTGTGCCGGCTCTTTGAAACAGCTCTCCAGTTAGTCACACTCACCACTGCTCTTTCCCCATAGCCTTGCAAATTTCTCCCCTTCAAGCATTTATCCAATTCCTGAAAAATTTATACCGGAAATTTTTAAAAGAGCTGAAGCATAAAAGAGGACGGATGGATTCCCCCCCCCCCCCATTACTCGAAAGGTTATTAGAATATTGAAAACACTACCACAAGTGTCAGTCCGAACATCCAGGAGGGGATGAGATGAACACTCGAAGAAATATGTTAAAAGGAGAGACGTGAATGGGATCAGCGCAGATAATCTGAGGCCGAGCGAGTGAGCAGGGATGTAGACACTGTGGTTCGAATGACCGGTGCTGAGATTTGTGATTCTCGATGGGCTGAGTTTGTACAGTTTTCTGTTGGTCAGCTGGGTGCATTGCAATGTTTTTTGGGTGCATGGCCCCTTTAACGGGCTGCGCGGCCCATTCAATTTTTCAATTTAAAAGCTGGCTCTCCGGCTGCGCGGGACCTCCAGACCGCAGTGCGGCCGGGTAGCTTAACAGGAACATTGCCCCACACGCACACCCCCCACACCCACCCCCGCGCACACATACCCATATGTTTGAGACTCCAATTTCAACCACTGAGATCTCTCCACAGGTAGAGTTGGTGGTGGAGTGCACACTCTGTTCAGAAGGCTTTCGATAAGGTCCCGCATAAGAGACTAGCGTGCAAAGTTAAAGCACATAGGATTGGGGCTAAGGTACTGACTTGGATAGAGAACTGGTTGGCAGACAGGAAGCAAAGAGTTGGAATAAACGGGTCTTTTTCAGAGTGGCAGGCAGTGACTAGTGGGGTACCGCAGGGATCGGTGCTAGGACCCCAGCTATTCACTATATATATTAAATGATCTAGATGAGGGAACTAGGTGTAATATCTCCAAGTTTGCAGACGACACAAAGCTGGGTGGGCGTTTGTGTTGTGAGGAGGATGCCAATAAACTCCAGTATGATTTGGACAGGTTGGGTGATTGGGCAGATGCATGGCAGATGCACTATAATGTGGATAAATGCGAGGTTATCCACTTTGGTGTCAAAAACAGGAAGGCAGATTATGATCTGAATGGCAATAGATTGGGAAAAGGGGAAGTGCAACGAGACCTGGGTGTCCTTGTGCACCAGTCGCTGAAGGTAAGCATGCAGGTGCAGCAGGCGGTTAAGAAGGCAAATGGTATGTTGGCCTTCATAGCGAGAGGATTCGAGTACAGGAGCAAGGATGCCTTGCTGCAGTTGTACAGGGCCTTGGTGAGACCACACCTTGAGTATTGTGTGCAGTTTTGGTCGGCTTATCTGAGGAAGGATGTTCTTGCCATGGAGGGAGTGCAGCGAAGATTCACCAGACTGATACCTGGGATGGCAGGAATGACGTATGAGGAGAGATTGGGTCGATTGGGCTTATACTCGCTGGAGTTTAGAAGAATGAGAGGGGATCTCATTGAAACTTATAAAATTCTAACAGGACTAGACAGACTAGATGCAGGATGGATGTTCCCGATGGCCGGGGAGTCCAGAACCAGGGGTCACAGTCTAAGGATAAGGGGTAAGCCATTTAGGACTGAGGTGAAGAGGAATTTCTTCATCCAGAGAGTGGTGAATCTGTGGAATTCTCTACCACAGAAGGCAGGGGAGGCCAATTCATTAAATATATTCAAGAAGGAGTTAGATATATTTCTTAAGGCTAAAGGGATCAAGGGATATGGGGAGAAGGCAGGGACAGGGTACTGAATTTGGATGATCAGCCATGATCGCATTGAATGGCGGAGCAGGCTCGAGGGGCCGAATGGCCTACTCCTGCTCCTATCTTCTATGTTTCTATGTTCCTGTACAGGTCTCACTCCCACCCCCCCACTCCACTTACCTGAGAGTTCAGACACAGCTCGGCTAAAAGCTCAGGGTCAGGTACCCCCAGCTGTGGGCAGGGGCACTGCTGGCATTGTGTGAAGGAATATACTATATAACCTTTTTAGAAAAATATACTAATAAGCCTTTTTAGAAAAATACACTATCTGAAAAATTATGGGCATGTTGAGATAAAACAGTTGTTGACCCTGAAGAGTACCTTATAAGGAACTCTACCATATCAATTCTTTAAAACATGACAAACAGGGTTTGGTAATTTAGAAACCTAACTATGAAATAGCTATGAAAGAATTCTGGCTATTGAAACAGGACAAGTTGTTGACCCTGAATAAATAACCTTATTGAAACAGAAGAATGGGTGGCTCTGAGTGGCTGGCCTTTTGGGAACAGAACAATGGTCAACCCTGGATAAGTGATCTAAATTAAACTTCTTAAAGATGGCACATAAGATAAGGAATATCTGTCCTCGTAAAGATGACACATGAAATAAGGGACATCTGCCTTCACACCGATATGGTAAAAACTCCCAATAACTATTGCCGATGCAGCAGTAAGAATTGCAAGAGGTCAGCAGAAAGATGAATAGTGATAATTGACTTGGATCAGCAGAAACCTTATGGGATACAGCTGAAAAAGGGTATAAATATTTAAGTCTCAAATGGGATATCAGACTCGCTTTAATCGTGCAAAGTGATTCTCGACTACAGAGGCGGCTCTTTGTATCTCGGGAATCGATGGTAATTTGATACAGGAAACTCTTATCTGGCACCGACGGGACCGGGGTGGTGCCAGTTGATCAAAAGGTCTGGATTACAGGGAGGTATACTTACCAAGGTACAAGAGCCCCGTACATGGCCACTTGTGCAGGAGCCCCAGTTACACGGCACTTGTGCAGGAGTCCCGGTTACACAGCCACAGATCCAGGAGTCCCTGTTACACGGCCACAGATCCAGGAACCCCAGTTACACGGCCACTAATATATAGTAAAACTTACCTGAACCTACTCCTGAATTTTGCCGGTTAAGATCAATTTCCGGATATTTAGGTGCCGGTTAAAAGAGAGTTTCCTGTATTGATGGATATCCTGTATAGAAAATTTTAAGAACTGTAATACTGTAGCGAAGTTAAGATTTAAAAGTAAGATTCTCTTAAAAAGATTGTATTTTTTCTTTTTAGAACTGTTAACATTGCAATTGACTGATTCACCAACTGTAAATTGCATGTCGGTTCTTTTAATAAATCTCTATATATTTTTAGAATTGTCTCACATACGTCTTCTGTATCAATAACTCGTGAACCCAATCTCTGTACACTCTGTGGTGGAGAGGTACATTTCTGAAGGAGATCTCCGGATCCTCATAATATCCGGAACGTTACAGTCTGGCTAAACTTATTAAAAGCGCTATCTGGAGGACGGTAACATTCTCGAGTTGCTCCTTTCCTTTAGGGAGAGATAGCCTGGACTTTTAGACCCAGTTAAGCGTCTTTAGGATTCGGCTACCTCAAACTTCAGTTGAAAGTGAACATCTGAGAAATGCGCCTGATCTGGGATAGTCCCAAAGGGGCTAGGACTAGTAAATATCCTTTCAATTGAACCACAGCGCCGGGTAGGATTGTCCAGCTAGCACGGCCCTTGGGTTAAGGAGACTGGTTTGCAGGTTTAGCTGGAGTAGGGTGGATGCCAGTCCCCCAGCGCCAGTTCTGCCTCGCCAGGTTTTCTGGAGAATCGTCAACAGGAGCTGGAGTCGTGCAGGACCCGACTGGCTCAGAGATCACGTTCCCGAATCTGGCACAGGGGATTGTCGGGCCCATTCTCCATCATCAGGTCATGGAGCCACGTCGACCCAGAGATCCCACTTACCCTCTCCCTCCCCACAGAGGAGAGTGGGTCGCTAGCTGATGGTCTCTAACAAAGGGTGTACTGTAAGGAGCAAACTGTAGCACATGGCTCCATTGGTAAATGGTGGGCCCCAGTGCCCAACTGAGTCACACGAATCAACAAGGGATAGCGTGCATCGTGTGTATGTGGCCGTACAGTGAGGTACTGACCCAGTATGAGAGACTCTGTACAGTGAGGTACAGACTCGGTATCAGAGACTCTCTGTACAGCGAGGTACAGACTCGGTATCAGAGATAGGGTTGCAAAATTCTGGGAATTTTTAAAAGAGGAAACTTTCCATGGGAATTTATGGGAATTTTGAGTTTTTTTGCACACTGATGGTTTTTGTCTCTGACCCTTATATTATCTTTGTCGTCAAAATAGACATGCTGTTCCATACAAATAAAAACAGGCTTTCAAAACTTTATTTAGGTTATAATTTTGAACTTTATTGAACCCCCACAAAAAAGACCCATCTAAAATAAAATAAAAAGAGCGTCAGCTTATTTAGCCTGTAATTTGTCCTTATTTTGTCCCTTTGAGTCTTCTACTCATGAGTCTTCTGAGTCTTCTACTCATTGCTCCTCCTGATTCTCTGACGTGTCCATTTCCTCCTCTGTGTCAGTGTCTAGCTGTGTGGTGGACACTTCTGTATCTGGCTCAATAAGTTGTAGGTTCGCCCGGATAGCCACCAGTTTCTCCACTCTCTTGTTAGTCAGCCTGTTGCGCACCTTTGTATGCGTATTCCCAAAAAGTGACCAGTTTCGTTCAGAGGCCGCTGATGAAGGTGGGATTTGGAGTATCACCGATGCAATAGGTGACAGGGCCTCAGATGCACAAAGTCCCTTCCACCAGGTATGTGCACTGATATGCTTGCATGATTCCCATATCCCATCCCCATTCCAAAGACCTTGCTTGGTAGAGAACTTTGCCAGACTTCCCAGAACTTTGCCCACATCCAGATTGAGATGGTGTGAGAGGGTAGAAATCACACTAAGCACTGTTGATCTGTTCTCCAGAAAGTATTGGTCTCCCAACATGCTTTGGGTCCAGCATGTATGCTGCAGCATGAATCGGCTTGACACAAAATTCTTGACGCGTCTGTATGAATTGAACAATTGCCTTCTCCTCTGCTTTGAGCAGCAGGGATGTGGGTAGGGCAATGCTGATTTGTTCTTTTAAATCAGTAAAAAGCCTGAGAACATCTGACAAGACAGCGTCATCTCCTTCAATCTGAGCAATTGCAGATGCTACTGGTGAGAGTAGTTTAAGGCTGCTAACCACTCTCTCCCAAAACACATCATCCAGCAGTATTTTCTTGATGGTGGTTTCCATATCCCCAGACTGGGATATTGCCATTTCTTGCAGCGACTCCTTACCCTCCAGAAGGCTGTTGTACATTGATACGCTATCAATTCCTCATAAAAGACAGAGTTAATTAATAGGCTTTTATTAGCAAAGAACAGAGCATGCCTCTCGTGGTTGCCTGGTATCCAAAAGGGCAGGGGGCTGCAGAGCAGTCACCTTTATACCCGGGCATGTGGGTGGAGCCAGGGGCGGAGTCAGCTGAGGCATGCATAGGCACAACAGTGTGCAACAACAACAACAACAATAACAAACAGTGGTTTACCACATTCACCCCTTGTTTAAAATTGAGTCCGGCGAGGTGAAGTGTACTAAAAGTTCGTGTAATTAAGTCTATCAGGTGGCCTTGTATGCCGTCCTGATCGTCGTAGCAGCGGCGGTGATGGTGCAGCATCCAACGCTGAACCTGGCGTCTCGTTGATGAGAGGTTGTGTAGTCAATGGCGGGTCCTGGGGCTGCGGCATGCCGTCTACAGGGGTCGGGGTGTGGGTAGTGGTGGGTGGCGATGGTGGTGTCTCAGGGGCACCCGAAGGTGCGAGGTCTCGTGTGGAGACTGTGTCCTCCCGCCCGTCCGGGTACGCTACGTAAGCATACTGGGGGTAGGCGTGGAGGAGGCTCACCCTCTCGACCAGGGGGTCCGTCTTATGGGACCTCACGTGCTTCCGCAGTAGGACGGGTCCTGGAGAAGTCAGCCATGTCGGTAACGAGATCCCCAATGTGGACTTCCTGGGGAAGGAGAACATTCTCTCATGAGGGGTGGCATTGGTGGCTGTACAAAGCAGTGACCGAATGGAATGGAGCGCCGCAGGGAGGACCTCCTGCCAGCGAGAGGTCGGAAGGCTCTTAGATTTCAAGTTTAAAAGGACTGCCTTCCAGACCGTCGCATTCTCTCTTTCCACCTGGCCATTCTCCCGGGGGTTGTAGCTGGTGGTCCTGCTTGTAGCAATACCTCTCGCGAGCAGGTACTGATGAAGTTCGTCGCTCATAAAGGATGATCCCCTGTCGCTATGAATATAGCTAGGGAAGCCGAACAAGGCGAAGAGGTCATTGAGACATTTAATGACCGTGGTACTGGTCATGTCTGAGCAAGGGATGGCAAACGGGAAACGGGAGTACTCGTCAATTATATTGAGAAAGTACACATTGCGGTCAGAGGAGGGGAGGGGCCCTTTAAAATCGCCGCTCAGCCGCTCGAAGGGGCGCGTGGCTTTGATCAGGCTCGCTCTGTCTGGCCTATAAAAATGCGGTTTGCACTCGGCACAGATTTGGCAGTTCCTGGTCAAGGTCCTGACCTCCTCGATGGAGTAGGGCAGGTTACGGGATTTGATGAAATGGAAGAACCTGGTGACCCCCGGGTGGCAGAGGTCATTGTGGAGGGTCTTCAGTCTATCAACCTGCGCGTTGGCGCATGTACCACGTGATAGGGCATCTGGGGGCTCATTGAGTTTCCCGGGCCGGTACAAGATATCGTAATTGTAGGTGGAGAGTTCGATTCTCCACCTCAAGATCTTGTCATTCTTGATTTTGCCCCTCTGCTTATTATTAAACATAAAAGCTACTGAACGCTGGTCAGTGAGCAGGGTAAATCGTTTTCCGGCCAGGTAATGCCTCCAATGTCACACAGCTTCCACAATGGCCTGAGCCTCCTTTTCGACAGAGGAGTGTCGAATCTCGGGGCCCTGGAGGGTCCTTGAGAAAAAGGCCACGGGTCTCCCCGCCTGGTTAAGGGTTGCAGCTAGGGCAAAGTCGGATGCGTCGCTCTCCACTTGGAAAGGGTCACTACACAGTAGCCACCGACGTCCGCTAACTGGGCTTTGGAAGCCATAGAGATCCGATGGCGCGTCGGCAGGACCTGGAGAGAGTAACTGCGCACCGTGTCGGGGTGGATAAAACTCTCCGTGCTCCCGCTGTCAAAAAGGCAGG
Source organism: Somniosus microcephalus (assembly GCF_052327205.1). NCBI lineage: Eukaryota > Metazoa > Chordata > Chondrichthyes > Squaliformes > Somniosidae > Somniosus > Somniosus microcephalus. Next base: position 107,669,813 of record NW_028225179.1, on the reverse strand, counting down.
TAGTGGCGCGGCCGTTTACCGTAATGTCCATCATGGACCTGGACAGTTGATGAGGGAGAGATTGATCCAGCATCACGGAGGCCAGCGTATGGTCAAGCGAGTCGATGTGGTCGTCAGATGAGGCGGTGGTTGAGTCCGGGTCCCCCGTGATTGAAGTTGGAGGCGTCCAAGATGGCGGACAAAATGGCGGCGCCCATGATCCCGATCCCCACGCGGCTGGGGGAGCCCAAGATGGCGGACAAGATGGCTGCCCCCACGGTTCGAACGCGGCGCTGCTGGCGTTAGCGGTTTTACCTTTGCAGGCGCTGACATAGTGTCCTTTCTTCCCGCAGCCAGAGCAGGTGGCGTTTTTCGCCGGGCAGCGTGCTCTGGGGTGTTTTGCCTGGCCACAAAAATAACATTTCTGTGCCTTGGACATCGCTGCAGCAGTTGGAGGTGGCGGTCCCATGACCCAAGGTTGCGGCGTCCACGGTGCGGAGCGGTTAGGGGAGAAAGCGTCCATATTCCTGTGGGCCGCGTCGAGCGAGAGCGCGAGGGACACTGCCTTTTTCAGGTCTATTTCTCCCTTCTCTAACAGTCTCTGCCGGGAGTAGTCAGACCTTAGACCCGCAACGAAAGCATCTCGGATCAGTCCCTCCATGTGTGCTGCGGCTGATACTTCTTTGCAATCGCAGCCTCGGCCGAGTATCCGTAGTGCCCGTAGGAAAGCCTCCACCGATTCCCCGGGCTGCTGTCTGCGGGATCTTAAGAGGTGCCTGGCATAGACCGTATTTACCGGGCGTGCGTATTGCCCTTTTAGCAGATCGGTAGCCGCCGCGTAGGTCGTCGCGTCCTGGATTAGAGTATAAACTTGGTGGCTCACCTTTGAGGCCAGGATTTTCAGCTTGTTTTCGTCTAGGGTCACAGTTGAGGCTTCCAGGTAAGCCTCGAAGCAACGCAGCCATTGTGCGAATTTGGTAGCTGAACCCGCTTCTTGGGGGTCTAGGTCCAGGCATGTTGGTCTGAGGGCTCGCAGCAGCGCCTGCTGCTCAGCGTTTGGCGCCATCGGTTGATGCAGCTCCTGCTGTTCAACATTTGGACCCGACATTTTGTTTTGCTAATAAAATTGATACGCTCTCAATTCCTCATAAAAGACAGAGAGTTAATTAATAGGCTTTTATTAGCAAAGAACAGAGCATGCCTCTCGTGGTTGCCTGGTATCCAAAAGGGCAGGGGGCTGCAGAGCAGTCACCTTTATACCCGGGCATGTGGGTGGAGCCAGGGGCGGAGTCAGCTGAGGCATGCATAGGCACAACAGTGTGCAACAACAACAACAACAATAACAAACAGTGGTTTACCACATACATTATGACAACACCACCCCATCTAGTGTTGTTGGGCAGCTTCAGTGTGGTGTTCTTGTTCTTTGTCAGTTGCTTGAAGTTGTAGGTTGCTGCAACTACCTGTTTTCCTCTGACATACTTAACAACTTGCTTGGCTCTCTTGTACAGTGCTTCCATGGTTCTCAAACCCATGATGTCCTTGAGGAGCAGGTCAAGCCCATGAGCTGCGCACCCAATAGACGTAATATGAGGGTAGGCCTCCTCCACTTGAGCCCAAGCAGCCTTCATATTCGCAGCATTGTCAGTAACTGTTAAATCTGTGAGTTATCTAGTTAATTAAGACACAGACTAATTAATAACAATCAAAAACAGGTCTTTACTGGTTGGAGGTAGGGACTATTCTGAATACAAGATTACTGCACAGTGCTTATATACCGGTGTGTTCACCCCCGGTATTACGTCTACAGCAGCCTGAGAAAGTAGTACATCTCTTAAGGTGGAACAGGCTTAAGCTCTCTTAAGGTGGAACAGGTTACATACACAACAGTAACTACTGCAAAGACCTTTTGTGATCCAAGATCGTTGATGACCGCTTTCAGCTCATCAGCAATGTATGTGCCTGTGTGTCTGTTGTATTTGGATAAATGCTGCTGCATCTTTGTGGCATTCTTTACATATGGCTTTCTACAGTGTTTGCACATGTACACAGTCTTTCCATCTTTAATGCCTGGGGTAAAATGCTTCCACACATCCGACGGTAAACGTGGCATTGTTCTATGCAGAGAAATAAAGGGCATTCATCTCTGTGTCGAACTGCGGTCGATCAGCACGATTGCAACAGGGTGAGTACATTTTTGCTGATGCTCCATGTGATGGAAGCATGACCTGTACACACACGACGCTACATCACCAATAGTGTATTATTTTGTATATTTTAAATTGAAGGACAACAGAGTTCAACAAGTAACTGGTTTATTTGGTATAAAGTCTGATTTACTTACTGCATCATCACAACATCAGCAGAAAACAAAATGACTTCCCTCAGGACCCCTAACCTGGATCTTAAAAAAAACTATAGCAGTCTTACAGATGCCTGCAGGCCAATCACAATTCGATATGCAAATATTACAAATAGAGGGAGCTAATCGCTCATCCACTCATCCAACCAATCAGGACACATTTGTTCACAGTCACACACAAAACTTGTAATTATTAAAACAAGCCAAATAAGAAGATAAACATATATTGATTAAGAAATTCCTTAATAATTAAGATTCCATCTCTGTTAGTAATTTTAAGAGAGGACCTGTGGAAAAAAAAGAAAGAAATACAAAAAAACCAATATTATGCTAGCATGTGCTTTTTTGGACAAAATTCCCAAGCAAAACTTCCCGTGGAAAATTTCCGGAAATTTACCGGAAACTTTCCACCCCTTTGCAAACCTAATCAGAGACACTCTGTACAGTGAGGTACAGACTCGGTATCAGAGACTCTGTACAGCGAGGTACAGACTCGGTATCAGAGACTCTCTGTACAGTGAGGTACAGACTTGGTATCAGAGATTCTGTACAGTGAGGTACAGACTCGGTATCAGAGACTGTACAGCGAGGTACAGACTCGGTATCAGAGGCTCTCTGTAAGCGAGGTACAGACTCGGTATGAGAGTCTCTCTGTACAGCGAGGTACAGACTCGGTATGAGAGACTCTCTGTACAGCGAGGTACAGACTCGGTATCAGAGACTCTACAGCGAGGTACAGACTCAGTATCAGAGACTCTCTGTACAGTGAGGTACAGACTCAGTATCAGAGACTCTCTCTGTACAGTGAGGTACAGACTCGGTATCGGAGACTCCCTCTGTACAGTGAGGTACAGACTCGGTATCAGAGACTCTCTGTACAGTGAGGTACAGACTCGGTATGAGAGACTCTCTGTACAGTGAGGTACAGACTCGGTATGAGAGACTCTGTACAGTGAGGTACAGACTCGGTATGAGAGACTCTCTGTACAGTGAGGTACAGACTCGGTATGAGAGACACTCTGTACAGTGAGGTACAGACTCTGTATCAGAGACTCTGTACAGTGAGGTACAGACTCGGTATCAGAGACTCTCTGTACAGTGAGGTACAGACTCTGTATCAGAGACTCTCTGTACAGTGAGGTACAGACTCGGTATCAGACTCTCTGTACAGTGAGGTACAGACTCGGTATGAGAGACTCTCTCTGTACAGTGAGGTACAGACTCGGTATCAGAGACTCTGTACAGTGAGGTACAGACTCGGTATCAGAGACTCTCTATACAGTGAGGTACAGACTCGGTGTCAGAGACTCTCTGTACAGTGAGGTACAGACTCGGTATCAGAGACTCTGTACAGCAAGGTAGACTTGGTATCAGAGACTCTCTGTACAGTGAGGTACAGACTCGGTATCAGAGACTCTCTGTACACTGAGGTACAGACTCGGTATCAGAGACTCTCTGGACAGTGAAGTACAGACTCGGTATCAGAGACTCTCTGTACAGTGAGGTACAGACTCGGTATCAGAGACTCTCTGTACAGTGAGGTACAGACTCGGTATCAGCGACTCTCTGTACAGTGAGGTACAGACTCGGTATCAGAGACTCTCTGTACAGTGAGGTACAGACTCGGTGTCAGAGCCTCTCTCTACAGGGAGGTACAGACTCAGTATCAGGTCTTTTCATCTGTTGCTAGGAATATCAGTCATGCCAACACTGACAGTTTCGTTAATGATGTGTTGATTTTTTTGGCATTTCATTTGCTCAGTTGGCAGTGCCAGAGGGCAACTAGGAATGGGCAATAAATGCTGGCCTTGCTGGCAACGCCCACATCCCATAAATGAATAAAGAGAAGGTAATTTACGCTATCTTAGCCTAGTCTCTCCCCATCTCCGTAATCTCCTCCAGCCCTACAACCCTCCGAGATCTCTGCGCTCCTCCAGTTCTGGGCTCTTGCACATCCCCAATTTTAATCGCTCCACCATTGGTGGCTGTGCCTTCTGTTACCTCGGCTTTAAGGTACAGACCCGGTATCAGAGACTCTCTCTGTACAGTGAGGTACAGACTCAGTATCAGAGACTCTGTACAGTGAGGTACAGACCCGGTATCAGAGACTCTGTACAGTGAGGTACAGACTCGGTATCAGAGACTCTGTACAGTGAGGTACAGACTCAGTATCAGAGACTCTGTACAGTGAGGTACAGACTCGGTATCAGAGACTCTGTACAGCGAGGTACAGACCCGGTATCAGAGACTCTGTACAGTGAGCTACAGACTCAGTATCAGAGACTCTGTACAGTGAGGTACAGACTCGGTATCAGAGACTCTGTACAGTGAGGTACAGACTCGGTATCAGAGACACTGTACAGTGAGGTACAGACCCGGTATCAGAGACTCTGAACAGTGAGGTACAGACACGGTATCAGAGACTCTCTGTACAGTGAGGTACAGACTCGGTATCAGAGACTCTCTACAGTGAGGTACAGACTCAGTATCAGAGACTCTCTGTACAGTGAGGTACAGACTCGGTATCAGAGACTCTCTGTATAGTGAGGTACAGACTCGGTATCAGAGACTCTCTACAGTGAGGTACAGACCCGGTATCAGAGACTCTCTCTGTACAGTGAGGTACAGATCCGATATCAGAGACTCTCTGTACAGTGAGGTACAGACCCGGTATCAGAGACTCTCTGTACAGCGAGGTAGACTCGGTATCAGAGACTCTCTACAGTGAGGTACAGACTCGGTATCAGAGACTCTACAGCGAGGTACAGACTCGGTATCAGAGACTCTGTACAGTGAGGTACAGACTCAGTATCAGAGACTCTGTACAGTGAGGTACAGACTCGGTATCAGAGACTCTCTGTACAGCGAAGTACAGACTCGGTATCAGAGACTCTCTGTACAGTGAGGTACAGACTCGGTATCAGAGACTCTCTGTACAGTGAGGTACAGACTCGGTATCAGAGACTCTCTGTACACTGAGGTACAGACTCGGTATCAGAGACTCTCTGTACACTGAGGTACAGACTCGGTATCAGAGACTCTCTGTACAGTGAAGTACAGACTCGGTATCAGAGACTCTCTGTACAGTGAGGTACAGACTCGGTATCAGAGACTCTCTGTACAGTGAGGTACAGACTCGGTATCAGAGACTCTCTGTACAGTGAGGTACAGACTCGGTATCAGAGACTCTCTGTGCACTGAGGTACAGACTCGGCATCAGAGACTCTCTGTACAGTGAGGTACAGACTCGGTATCAGAGACTCTCTGTGCAGTGCGGTACAGACTCGGTATGAGAGACTCTCTGTACACTGAGGTACAGACTCGGTATCAGAGACTCTCCGTACAGTGAAGTACAGACTCGGTATCAGAGACTCTCTGTACAGTGAGGTACAGACTCGGTATCAGAGACTCTCTGTACAGTGAGGTACAGACTCGGTATCAGCGACTCTCTGTACAGTGAGGTACAGACTCGGTATCAGAGACTCTGTACAGCGAGGTACAGACTCGGTATCAGAGACTCTCTGTACAGCGAGGTACAGACTCGGTGTCAGAGCCTCTCTGTACAGTGAGGTACAGACTCAGTATCAGAGACTCTCTGTGCAGTGAGGTTCAGACTCGGTATCGGAAACTCTCTGTACAGTGAGGTCCAGATTCAGTATCAGGTCTTTTCATCTGTTGCTAGGAATATCAGTCATGCCAACACTGACAGTTTCGTTAATGATGTGTTGATTTTTTTAGCATTTCATTTGCTCAGTTGGCAGTGCCAGAGGGCAACTAGGAATGGGCAATAAATGCTGGCCTTGCTGGCGACGCCCACATCCCATAAATGAATAAAGAGAAGGTAATTTACGCTATCTTAGCCTAGTCTCTCCCCATCTCCGTAATCTCCTCCAGCCCTACAACCCTCCGAGATCTCTGCGCTCCTCCAATTCTGGGCTCTTGCACATCCCCAATTTTAATCGCTCCGCCATTGGTGGCTGTGCCTTCTGTTGCCTCGGCTTTAAGGTACAGACCCGGTATCAGAGACTCTCTCTGTACAGTGAGGTACAGACTCAGTATCAGAGACTCTCTCTGCACAGTGAGGTACAGACCCGGTATCAGAGACTCTGTACAGTGAGCTACAGACTCGGTATCAGAGACTCTGTACAGTGAGGTACAGACTCGGTATCAGAGACTCTGTACAGTGAGGTACAGACCCGGTATCACAGACTCTGTACAGTGAGGTACAGACTCGGTATCAGAGACTCTGTACAGTGAGGTACAGGCTAGGTATCAGAGACTCTCTACAGTGAGGTACAGACTCGCTATCAGAGACTCTGTACAGTGAGGTACAGACTCGGTATCAGAGACTCTCTACAGTGAGGTACAGACTCGGTATCAGAGACTCTCTACAGTGAGGTACAGACCCGGTATCAGAGACTCTCTCTGTACAGTGAGGTACAGACCCGGTATCAGAGACTCACTGTACAGTGAGGTACAGACTCGGTATCAGAGACTCTCTGTACAGTGAGGTACAGACCCGGTATCAGAGACTCTCTGTACAGTGAGGTACAGACCCGGTATCAGAGACTCTCTGTACAGTGAGGTACAGACTCGGTATCAGAGACTCTCTGTACAGTGAGGTACAGACTCGGTATGAGAGACTCTCTGTACAGTGAGGTACAGACCCGGTATCAGAGACTCTCTGTACAGTGAGGTACAGACCCGGTATCAGAGACTCTCTGTACAGTGAGGTACAGACCCGGTATCAGAGACTCTCTCTGTACAGTGAGGTACAGACTCGGTATCAGAGACTCTCTCTGTACAGTGAGGTACAGACTCGGTATCAGAGACTCTGTACAGTGAGGTACAGACTCGGTATCAGAGACTCTCTGTACAGCGAGGTACAGACTCGGTATCAGAGACTCTCTGTACAGTGAGGTACAGACCCGGTATCAGAGACTCTCTGTACAGTGAGGTACAGATTCGGTATCAGAGACTCTCTGTACAGTCAGGTACAGACTCGGTATCAGAGACTCTCTGTACAGTGAGCTACAGACCCGGTATCAGAGACTCTGTACAGTGAGGTACAGACTCGGTATCAGAGACTCTCTCTGTACAGTGAGGTACAGACCCGGTGTCAGAGACTCTCTCTGTACAGTGAGGTACAGACCTGGTATTAGAGACTCTCTCTGTACAGTGAGTTACAGACTCTGTATCAGAGACTCTCTGTACAGTGAGTTACAGACCCGGTATCAGAGACTCTGTACAGTGAGGTACAGACTCGGTATCAGAGACTCTCTGTACAGTGAGTTACAGACCCGGTATCAGAGACTCTGTACAGTGAGGTACAGACCCGGTATCAGAGACTCTCTGTACAGTGAGGTACAGGCCCGGTATCAGAGACTCTCTGTACAGTGAGGTACAGACCCGGTATCAGAGATTCTGTACAGTGAGGTACAGACTCGGTATCAGAGACTCTCTGTACAGTGAGGTACAGACCCGGTATCAGAGACTCTCTGTACAGTGAGGTACTGACCCGGTATCAGAGACTCTCTGTACAGTGAGGTACAGACTCGGTATCAGAGACTCGCTGTACAGTGAGGTACAGACCCGGTATCAGAGACTCTCTCTGTACAGTGAGGTACAGACCCGGTATCAGAGACTCTGTACAGTGAGGTACAGACTCGGTATCAGAGACTCTGTACAGTGAGGTACAGACTCGGTATCAGAGACTCTGTACAGTGAGGTACAGACCCGGTATCAGAGACTCTCTGTACAGTGAGGTACAGACTCGGTATCAGAGACTCTCTCTGTACAGTGAGGTACAGACTCGGTATCAGAGACTCTCTGTACAGTGAGGTACAGACCCGGTATCAGAGACTCTCTCTGTACAGTGAGGTACAGACCCGGTATCAGAGACTCTCTGTACAGTGAGGTGCAGACCCGGTATCAGAGACTCTCTGTACAGTGAGGTACAGACCCGGTATCAGAGACTCTCTGTACAGTGAGGTACAGACTCGGTATCAGAGACTCTCTGTACCGTGAGGTACAGACTCGGTATGAGAGACTCTCTGTACAGTGAGGTACAGACCCGGTATCAGAGACTCTCTGTACAGTGAGGTACAGACCCGGTATCAGAGACTCTCTGTACAGTGAGGTACAGACCCGGTATCAGAGACTCTCTCTGTACAGTGAGGTACAGACTCGGTATGAGAGACTCTCTGTACAGTGAGGTACAGACTCAGTATCAGAGACTCTCTCTGTACAGTGAGGTACAGACCCGGTGTCAGAGACTCTCTGTACAGTGAGGTACAGACTCGGTATCAGAGACTCTCTGTACAGTGAGGTACAGGCCCAGTATCAGAGACTCTCTCTGTACAGTGAGGTACAGACCCGGTATCAGAGACTCTCTCTGTACAGTGAGTTACCGACCCGGTATCAGAGACTCTGTACAGTGAGGTGCAGACTCTGTATCAGAGACTCTCTGTGCAGTGAGTTACAGACCCGGTATCAGAGACTCTGCACAGTGAGGTACAGACTCGGTATCAGAGACTCTCTGTACAGTGAGGTACAGACTCGGTATCAGAGACTCTCTGTACAGTGAGGTACAGACCCGGTATCAGACTCTCTGTGCAGTGAGGTACAGACACGGTATCAGAGACTCTCTGTACAGTGAGGTACAGACTCGGTATCAGAGACTCTCTGTACAGTGAGGTACAGACTCGGTATCAGAGACTCTCTGTACAGTGAGGTACAGACCCGGTATCAGAGACTCTCTGTACAGTGAGGTACAGACTCGGTATCAGAGACTCTCTGTACAGTGAGGTACAGACCCGGTATCAGAGACTCTCTGTACAGTGAGGTACAGACTCGGTATCAGAGACTCTCTCTGTACAGTGAGGTACAGACCCGGTATCAGAGACTCTCTGTACAGTGAGGTACAGACTCGGTATCAGAGACTCTCTGTACATTGAGGTACAGACCCGTTTTCAGAGACTCTCTGTACAGTGAGGTACAGACCTGGTATCAGAGACTCTCTGTACAGTGAGGTACAGACCCGGTATCAGAGACTCTCTACAGTGCGGTACAGACCCGGTATCAGAGACTCTCTGTACAGCGAGGTAGACTCGGTATCAGAGACTCTCTACAGTGAGGTACAGACTCGGTATCAGAGACTCTACAGCGAGGTACAGACTCGGTATCAGAGACTCTGTACAGTGAGGTACAGACTCAGTATCAGAGACTCTCTGTACAGTGAGGTACAGACTCGGTATCAGAGACTCTCTGTACAGCGAAGTACAGACTCGGTATCAGAGACTCTCTGTACAGTGAGGTACAGACTCGGTATCAGAGACTCTCTGTACAGTGAGGTACAGACTCGGTATCAGAGACTCTCTGTACACTGAGGTACAGACTCGGTATCAGAGACTCTCTGTACACTGAGGTACAGACTCGGTATCAGAGACTCTCTGTACAGTGAAGTACAGACTCGGTATCAGAGACTCTCTGTACAGTGAGGTACAGACTCGGTATCAGAGACTCTCTGTACAGTGAGGTACAGACTCGGTATCAGAGACTCTCTGTACAGTGAGGTACAGACTCGGTATCAGAGACTCTCTGTGCACTGAGGTACAGACTCGGCATCAGAGACTCTCTGTACAGTGAGGTACAGACTCGGTATCAGAGACTCTCTGTGCAGTGCGGTACAGACTCGGTATGAGAGACTCTCTGTACACTGAGGTACAGACTCGGTATCAGAGACTCTCCGTACAGTGAAGTACAGACTCGGTATCAGAGACTCTCTGTACAGTGAGGTACAGACTCGGTATCAGAGACTCTCTGTACAGTGAGGTACAGACTCGGTATCAGCGACTCTCTGTACAGTGAGGTACAGACTCGGTATCAGAGACTCTGTACAGCGAGGTACAGACTCGGTATCAGAGACTCTCTGTACAGTGAGGTACAGACTCGGTGTCAGAGCCTCTCTGTACAGTGAGGTACAGACTCAGTATCAGAGACTCTCTGTGCAGTGAGGTTCAGACTCGGTATCGGAAACTCTCTGTACAGTGAGGTCCAGATTCAGTATCAGGTCTTTTCATCTGTTGCTAGGAATATCAGTCATGCCAACACTGACAGTTTCGTTAATGATGTGTTGATTTTTTTAGCATTTCATTTGCTCAGTTGGCAGTGCCAGAGGGCAACTAGGAATGGGCAATAAATGCTGGCCTTGCTGGCGACGCCCACATCCCATAAATGAATAAAGAGAAGGTAATTTACGCTATCTTAGCCTAGTCTCTCCCCATCTCCGTAATCTCCTCCAGCCCTACAACCCTCCGAGATCTCTGCGCTCCTCCAATTCTGGGCTCTTGCACATCCCCAATTTTAATCGCTCCGCCATTGGTGGCTGTGCCTTCTGTTGCCTCGGCTTTAAGGTACAGACCCGGTATCAGAGACTCTCTCTGTACAGTGAGGTACAGACTCTGTATCAGAGACTCTCTGTGCAGTGAGTTACAGACCCGGTATCAGAGACTCTGCACAGTGAGGTACAGACTCGGTATCAGAGACTCTCTGTACAGTGAGGTACAGACTCGGTATCAGAGACTCTCTGTACAGTGAGGTACAGACCCGGTATCAGACTCTCTGTGCAGTGAGGTACAGACCCGGTATCAGAGACTCTCTCTGTACAGTGAGGTACAGACTCAGTATCAGAGACTCTCTCTGTACAGTGAGGTACAGACCCGGTATCAGAGACTCTGTACAGTGAGCTACAGACTCGGTATCAGAGACTCTGTACAGTGAGGTACAGACTCGGTATCAGAGACTCTGTACAGTGAGGTACAGACCCGGTATCACAGACTCTGTACAGTGAGGTACAGACTCGGTATCAGAGACTCTGTACAGTGAGGTACAGGCTCGGTATCAGAGACTCTCTACAGTGAGGTACAGACTCGCTATCAGAGACTCTGTACAGTGAGGTACAGACTCGGTATCAGAGACTCTCTACAGTGAGGTACAGACTCGGTATCAGAGACTCTCTACAGTGAGGTACAGACCCGGTATCAGAGACTCTCTCTGTACAGTGAGGTACAGACCCGGTATCAGAGACTCACTGTACAGTGAGGTACAGACTCGGTATCAGAGACTCTCTGTACAGTGAGGTACAGACCCGGTATCAGAGACTCTCTGTACAGTGAGGTACAGACCCGGTATCAGAGACTCTCTGTACAGTGAGGTACAGACTCGGTATCAGAGACTCTCTGTACAGTGAGGTACAGACTCGGTATGAGAGACTCTCTGTACAGTGAGGTACAGACCCGGTATCAGAGACTCTCTGTACAGTGAGGTACAGACCCGGTATCAGAGACTCTCTGTACAGTGAGGTACAGACCCGGTATCAGAGACTCTCTCTGTACAGTGAGGTACAGACTCGGTATCAGAGACTCTCTCTGTACAGTGAGGTACAGACTCGGTATCAGAGACTCTGTACAGTGAGGTACAGACTCGGTATCAGAGACTCTCTGTACAGCGAGGTACAGACTCGGTATCAGAGACTCTCTGTACAGTGAGGTACAGACCCGGTATCAGAGACTCTCTGTACAGTGAGGTACAGATTCGGTATCAGAGACTCTCTGTACAGTGAGGTACAGACTCGGTATCAGAGACTCTCTGTACAGTGAGCTACAGACCCGGTATCAGAGACTCTGTACAGTGAGGTACAGACTCGGTATCAGAGACTCTCTCTGTACAGTGAGGTACAGACCCGGTGTCAGAGACTCTCTCTGTACAGTGAGGTACAGACCTGGTATTAGAGACTCTCTCTGTACAGTGAGTTACAGACTCTGTATCAGAGACTCTCTGTACAGTGAGTTACAGACCCGGTATCAGAGACTCTGTACAGTGAGGTACAGACTCGGTATCAGAGACTCTCTGTACAGTGAGTTACAGACCCGGTATCAGAGACTGTGTACAGTGAGGTACAGACCCGGTATCAGAGACTCTCTGTACAGTGAGGTACAGGCCCGGTATCAGAGACTCTCTGTACAGTGAGGTACAGACCCGGTATCAGAGATTCTGTACAGTGAGGTACAGACTCGGTATCAGAGACTCTCTGTACAGTGAGGTACAGACCCGGTATCAGAGACTCTCTGTACAGTGAGGTACAGACCCGGTATCAGTGACTCTCTGTACAGTGAGGTACAGACTCGGTATCAGAGACTCGCTGTACAGTGAGGTACAGACCCGGTATCAGAGACTCTCTCTGTACAGTGAGGTACAGACCCGGTATCAGAGACTCTGTACAGTGAGGTACAGACTCGGTATCAGAGACTCTGTACAGTGAGGTACAGACTCGGTATCAGAGACTCTGTACAGTGAGGTACAGACTCGGTATCAGAGACTCTGTACAGTGAGGTACAGACCCGGTATCAGAGACTCTCTGTACAGTGAGGTACAGACTCGGTATCAGAGACTCTCTCTGTACAGTGAGGTACAGACTCGGTATCAGAGACTCTCTGTACAGTGAGGTACAGACCCGGTATCAGAGACTCTCTCTGTACAGTGAGGTACAGACCCGGTATCAGAGACTCTCTGTACAGTGAGGTACAGACCCGGTATCAGAGACTCTCTGTACAGTGAGGTACAGACCCGGTATCAGAGACTCTCTGTACAGTGAGGTACAGACTCGGTATCAGAGACTCTCTGTACCGTGAGGTACAGACTCGGTATGAGAGACTCTCTGTACAGTGAGGTACAGACCCGGTATCAGAGACTCTCTGTACAGTGAGGTACAGACTCGGTATCAGAGACTCTCTCTGTACAGTGAGGTACTGACCCGGTATCAGAGACTCTCTGTACAGTGAGGTACAGACTCGGTATCAGAGACTCGCTGTACAGTGAGGTACAGACCCGGTATCAGAGACTCTCTCTGTACAGTGAGGTACAGACCCGGTATCAGAGACTCTGTACAGTGAGGTACAGACTCGGTATCAGAGACTCTGTACAGTGAGGTACAGACTCGGTATCAGAGACTCTGTACAGTGAGGTACAGACCCGGTATCAGAGACTCTCTGTACAGTGAGGTACAGACTCGGTATCAGAGACTCTCTCTGTACAGTGAGGTACAGACTCGGTATCAGAGACTCTCTGTACAGTGAGGTACAGACCCGGTATCAGAGACTCTCTCTGTACAGTGAGGTACAGACCCGGTATCAGAGACTCTCTGTACAGTGAGGTGCAGACCCGGTATCAGAGACTCTCTGTACAGTGAGGTACAGACCCGGTATCAGAGACTCTCTGTACAGTGAGGTACAGACTCGGTATCAGAGACTCTCTGTACCGTGAGGTACAGACTCGGTATGAGAGACTCTCTGTACAGTGAGGTACAGACCCGGTATCAGAGACTCTCTGTACAGTGAGGTACAGACCCGGTATCAGAGACTCTCTGTACAGTGAGGTACAGACCCGGTATCAGAGACTCTCTCTGTACAGTGAGGTACAGACTCGGTATGAGAGACTCTCTGTACAGTGAGGTACAGACTCAGTATCAGAGACTCTCTCTGTACAGTGAGGTACAGACCCGGTGTCAGAGACTCTCTGTACAGTGAGGTACAGACTCGGTATCAGAGACTCTCTGTACAGTGAGGTACAGGCCCAGTATCAGAGACTCTCTCTGTACAGTGAGGTACAGACCCGGTATCAGAGACTCTCTCTGTACAGTGAGTTACCGACCCGGTATCAGAGACTCTGTACAGTGAGGTGCAGACTCTGTATCAGAGACTCTCTGTGCAGTGAGTTACAGACCCGGTATCAGAGACTCTGCACAGTGAGGTACAGACTCGGTATCAGAGACTCTCTGTACAGTGAGGTACAGACTCGGTATCAGAGACTCTCTGTACAGTGAGGTACAGACCCGGTATCAGACTCTCTGTGCAGTGAGGTACAGACACGGTATCAGAGACTCTCTGTACAGTGAGGTACAGACTCGGTATCAGAGACTCTCTGTACAGTGAGGTACAGACTCGGTATCAGAGACTCTCTGTACAGTGAGGTACAGACCCGGTATCAGAGACTCTCTGTACAGTGAGGTACAGACTCGGTATCAGAGACTCTCTGTACAGTGAGGTACAGACCCGGTATCAGAGACTCTCTGTACAGTGAGGTACAGACTCGGTATCAGAGACTCTCTCTGTACAGTGAGGTACAGACCCGGTATCAGAGACTCTCTGTACAGTGAGGTACAGACTCGGTATCAGAGACTCTCTGTACATTGAGGTACAGACCCGTTTTCAGAGACTCTCTGTACAGTGAGGTACAGACCTGGTATCAGAGACTCTCTGTACAGTGAGGTACAGACCCGGTATCAGAGACTCTCTACAGTGCGGTACAGACCCGGTATCAGAGACTCTCTGTACAGCGAGGTAGACTCGGTATCAGAGACTCTCTACAGTGAGGTACAGACTCGGTATCAGAGACTCTACAGCGAGGTACAGACTCGGTATCAGAGACTCTGTACAGTGAGGTACAGACTCAGTATCAGAGACTCTCTGTACAGTGAGGTACAGACTCGGTATCAGAGACTCTCTGTACAGCGAAGTACAGACTCGGTATCAGAGACTCTCTGTACAGTGAGGTACAGACTCGGTATCAGAGACTCTCTGTACAGTGAGGTACAGACTCGGTATCAGAGACTCTCTGTACACTGAGGTACAGACTCGGTATCAGAGACTCTCTGTACACTGAGGTACAGACTCGGTATCAGAGACTCTCTGTACAGTGAAGTACAGACTCGGTATCAGAGACTCTCTGTACAGTGAGGTACAGACTCGGTATCAGAGACTCTCTGTACAGTGAGGTACAGACTCGGTATCAGAGACTCTCTGTACAGTGAGGTACAGACTCGGTATCAGAGACTCTCTGTGCACTGAGGTACAGACTCGGCATCAGAGACTCTCTGTACAGTGAGGTACAGACTCGGTATCAGAGACTCTCTGTGCAGTGCGGTACAGACTCGGTATGAGAGACTCTCTGTACACTGAGGTACAGACTCGGTATCAGAGACTCTCCGTACAGTGAAGTACAGACTCGGTATCAGAGACTCTCTGTACAGTGAGGTACAGACTCGGTATCAGAGACTCTCTGTACAGTGAGGTACAGACTCGGTATCAGCGACTCTCTGTACAGTGAGGTACAGACTCGGTATCAGAGACTCTGTACAGCGAGGTACAGACTCGGTATCAGAGACTCTCTGTACAGTGAGGTACAGACTCGGTGTCAGAGCCTCTCTGTACAGTGAGGTACAGACTCAGTATCAGAGACTCTCTGTGCAGTGAGGTTCAGACTCGGTATCGGAAACTCTCTGTACAGTGAGGTCCAGATTCAGTATCAGGTCTTTTCATCTGTTGCTAGGAATATCAGTCATGCCAACACTGACAGTTTCGTTAATGATGTGTTGATTTTTTTAGCATTTCATTTGCTCAGTTGGCAGTGCCAGAGGGCAACTAGGAATGGGCAATAAATGCTGGCCTTGCTGGCGACGCCCACATCCCATAAATGAATAAAGAGAAGGTAATTTACGCTATCTTAGCCTAGTCTCTCCCCATCTCCGTAATCTCCTCCAGCCCTACAACCCTCCGAGATCTCTGCGCTCCTCCAATTCTGGGCTCTTGCACATCCCCAATTTTAATCGCTCCGCCATTGGTGGCTGTGCCTTCTGTTGCCTCGGCTTTAAGGTACAGACCCGGTATCAGAGACTCTCTCTGTACAGTGAGGTACAGACTCTGTATCAGAGACTCTCTGTGCAGTGAGTTACAGACCCGGTATCAGAGACTCTGCACAGTGAGGTACAGACTCGGTATCAGAGACTCTCTGTACAGTGAGGTACAGACTCGGTATCAGAGACTCTCTGTACAGTGAGGTACAGACCCGGTATCAGACTCTCTGTGCAGTGAGGTACAGACCCGGTATCAGAGACTCTCTCTGTACAGTGAGGTACAGACTCAGTATCAGAGACTCTCTCTGTACAGTGAGGTACAGACCCGGTATCAGAGACTCTGTACAGTGAGCTACAGACTCGGTATCAGAGACTCTGTACAGTGAGGTACAGACTCGGTATCAGAGACTCTGTACAGTGAGGTACAGACCCGGTATCACAGACTCTGTACAGTGAGGTACAGACTCGGTATCAGAGACTCTGTACAGTGAGGTACAGGCTCGGTATCAGAGACTCTCTACAGTGAGGTACAGACTCGCTATCAGAGACTCTGTACAGTGAGGTACAGACTCGGTATCAGAGACTCTCTACAGTGAGGTACAGACTCGGTATCAGAGACTCTCTACAGTGAGGTACAGACCCGGTATCAGAGACTCTCTCTGTACAGTGAGGTACAGACCCGGTATCAGAGACTCACTGTACAGTGAGGTACAGACTCGGTATCAGAGACTCTCTGTACAGTGAGGTACAGACCCGGTATCAGAGACTCTCTGTACAGTGAGGTACAGACCCGGTATCAGAGACTCTCTGTACAGTGAGGTACAGACTCGGTATCAGAGACTCTCTGTACAGTGAGGTACAGACTCGGTATGAGAGACTCTCTGTACAGTGAGGTACAGACCCGGTATCAGAGACTCTCTGTACAGTGAGGTACAGACCCGGTATCAGAGACTCTCTGTACAGTGAGGTACAGACCCGGTATCAGAGACTCTCTCTGTACAGTGAGGTACAGACTCGGTATCAGAGACTCTCTCTGTACAGTGAGGTACAGACTCGGTATCAGAGACTCTGTACAGTGAGGTACAGACTCGGTATCAGAGACTCTCTGTACAGCGAGGTACAGACTCGGTATCAGAGACTCTCTGTACAGTGAGGTACAGACCCGGTATCAGAGACTCTCTGTACAGTGAGGTACAGATTCGGTATCAGAGACTCTCTGTACAGTGAGGTACAGACTCGGTATCAGAGACTCTCTGTACAGTGAGCTACAGACCCGGTATCAGAGACTCTGTACAGTGAGGTACAGACTCGGTATCAGAGACTCTCTCTGTACAGTGAGGTACAGACCCGGTGTCAGAGACTCTCTCTGTACAGTGAGGTACAGACCTGGTATTAGAGACTCTCTCTGTACAGTGAGTTACAGACTCTGTATCAGAGACTCTCTGTACAGTGAGTTACAGACCCGGTATCAGAGACTCTGTACAGTGAGGTACAGACTCGGTATCAGAGACTCTCTGTACAGTGAGTTACAGACCCGGTATCAGAGACTGTGTACAGTGAGGTACAGACCCGGTATCAGAGACTCTCTGTACAGTGAGGTACAGACCCGGTATCAGAGATTCTGTACAGTGAGGTACAGACTCGGTATCAGAGACTCTCTGTACAGTGAGGTACAGACCCGGTATCAGAGACTCTCTGTACAGTGAGGTACAGACCCGGTATCAGTGACTCTCTGTACAGTGAGGTACAGACTCGGTATCAGAGACTCGCTGTACAGTGAGGTACAGACCCGGTATCAGAGACTCTCTCTGTACAGTGAGGTACAGACCCGGTATCAGAGACTCTGTACAGTGAGGTACAGACTCGGTATCAGAGACTCTGTACAGTGAGGTACAGACTCGGTATCAGAGACTCTGTACAGTGAGGTACAGACTCGGTATCAGAGACTCTGTACAGTGAGGTACAGACCCGGTATCAGAGACTCTCTGTACAGTGAGGTACAGACTCGGTATCAGAGACTCTCTCTGTACAGTGAGGTACAGACTCGGTATCAGAGACTCTCTGTACAGTGAGGTACAGACCCGGTATCAGAGACTCTCTCTGTACAGTGAGGTACAGACCCGGTATCAGAGACTCTCTGTACAGTGAGGTACAGACCCGGTATCAGAGACTCTCTGTACAGTGAGGTACAGACCC
Organism: Somniosus microcephalus; assembly: GCF_052327205.1. Lineage (NCBI taxonomy): Eukaryota > Metazoa > Chordata > Chondrichthyes > Squaliformes > Somniosidae > Somniosus > Somniosus microcephalus. Next base: position 107,651,586 of record NW_028225179.1, on the reverse strand, counting down.
GGTATCAGAGACTCTCTGTACAGTGAGGTACAGACTCGGTATCAGAGACTCTCTGTACCGTGAGGTACAGACTCGGTATGAGAGACTCTCTGTACAGTGAGGTACAGACCCGGTATCAGAGACTCTCTGTACAGTGAGGTACAGACCCGGTATCAGAGACTCTCTGTACAGTGAGGTACAGACCCGGTATCAGAGACTCTCTCTGTACAGTGAGGTACAGACTCGGTATCAGAGACTCTCTCTGTACAGTGAGGTACAGACTCGGTATCAGAGACTCTGTACAGTGAGGTACAGACTCGGTATCAGAGACTCTGTACAGTGAGGTACAGACTCGGTATCAGAGACTCTGTACAGTGAGGTACAGACTCGGTATCAGAGACTCTGTACAGTGAGGTACAGACCCGGTATCAGAGACTCTCTGTACAGTGAGGTACAGACTCGGTATCAGAGACTCTCTCTGTACAGTGAGGGACAGACTCGGTATCAGAGACTCTCTGTACAGTGAGGTACAGACTCGGTATCAGAGACTCTCTCTGTACAGTGAGGTACAAACTCGGTATCAGAGACTCTGTACAGTGAGGTACAGACTCGGTATCAGAGACTCTCTGTACAGCGAGGTACAGACTCGGTATCAGAGACTCTCTGTACAGTGAGGTACAGACTCGGTATCAGAGACTCTCTCTGTACAGTGAGGTACAGACTCGGTATCAGAGACTCTCTGTACAGTGAGGTACAGACTCGGTATGAGAGACTCTCTGTACAGTGAGGTACAGATCCGGTATCAGAGACTCTCTGTACAGTGAGGTACAGACCCAGTATCAGAGACTCTCTGTACAGTGAGGTACAGACCCGGTATCAGAGACTCTCTCTGTACAGTGAGGTACAGACTCGGTATCAGAGACTCTCTCTGTACAGTGAGGTACAGACTCGGTATCAGATACTCTGTACAGTGAGGTACAGACTCGGTATCAGAGACTCTCTGTACAGCGAGGTACAGACTCGGTATCAGAGACTCTCTGTACAGTGAGGTACAGATTCGGTATCAGAGACTCTCTGGACAGTGAGGTACAGACTCGGTATCAGAGACTCTCTGTACAGTGAGGTACAGACCCGGTATCAGAGACTCTGTACAGTGAGGTACAGACTCGGTATCAGAGACTCTCTCTGTACAGTGAGGTACAGACCCGGTGTCAGAGACTCTCTCTGTACAGTGAGGTACAGACCTGGTATTAGAGACTCTCTGTACAGTGAGGTACAGATTCGGTATCAGAGACTCTCTGTACAGTGAGGTACAGACTCGGTATCAGAGACTCTCTGTACAGTGAAGTACAGACCCGGTATCAGAGACTCTGTACAGTGAGGTACAGACTCGGTATCAGAGACTCTCTCTGTACAGTGAGGTACAGACCCGGTATCAGAGACTCTCTCTGTACAGTGAGTTACCGACCCGGAATCAGAGACTCTGTACAGTGAGGTACAGACCCGGTATCAGAGACTCTCTCTGTACAGTGAGTTACCGACCCGGAATCAGAGACTCTGTACAGTGAGGTACAGACTCTGTATCAGAGACTCTCTGTGCAGTGAGTTACAGACCCGGTATCAGAGACTCTGTACAGTGAGGTACAGACTCGGTATCAGAGACTCTCTGTACAGTGAGGTACAGACTCGGTATCAGAGACTCTCTGTACAGTGAGGTACAGACCCGTTATCAGAGACCCTCTGTACAGTGAGGTACAGACCCGGTATCAGAGACTCTCTGTACAGTGAGGTACAGACCCGGTATCAGAGACTCTCTGTACAGTGAGGTACAGACTCGGTATCAGAGACTCTCTGTACAGTGAGGTACAGACCCGTTATCAGAGACTCTCTGTACAGTGAGGTACAGACCCGGTATCAGAGACTCTCTGTACAGTGAGGTACAGACCTGGTATCAGAGACTCTCTGTACAGTGAGGTACAGACCCGGTATCAGAGACTCTCTGTACAGTGAGGGACAGACTCGGTATCAGAGACTCTCTCTGTACAGTGAGGTACAGACCCGGTGTCAGAGACTCTCTGTACAGTGAGGTACAGACTCGGTATCAGAGACTCTCTGTACAGTGAGGTACAGGCCCAGTATCAGAGACTCTCTCTGTACAGTGAGGTACAGACCCGGTATCAGAGACTCTCTCTGTACAGTGAGTTACCGACCCGGTATCAGAGACTCTGTACAGTGAGGTACAGACTCTGTATCAGAGACTCTCTGTGCAGTGAGTTACAGACCCGGTATCAGAGACTCTGCACAGTGAGGTACAGACTCGGTATCAGAGACTCTCTGTACAGTGAGGTACAGACTCGGTATCAGAGACTCTCTGTACAGTGAGGTACAGACCCGGTATCAGACTCTCTGTGCAGTGAGGTACAGACACGGTATCAGAGACTCTCTGTACAGTGAGGTACAGACTCGGTATCAGAGACTCTCTGTACAGTGAGGTACAGACTCGGTATCAGAGACTCTCTGTACAGTGAGGTACAGACCCGGTATCAGAGACTCTCTGTACAGTGAGGTACAGACTCGGTATCAGAGACTCTCTGTACAGTGAGGTACAGACCCGGTATCAGAGACTCTCTGTACAGTGAGGTACAGACTCGGTATCAGAGACTCTCTCTGTACAGTGAGGTACAGACCCGGTATCAGAGACTCTCTGTACAGTGAGGTACAGACTCGGTATCAGAGACTCTCTGTACATTGAGGTACAGACCCGTTTTCAGAGACTCTCTGTACAGTGAGGTACAGACCTGGTATCAGAGACTCTCTGTACAGTGAGGTACAGACCCGGTATCAGAGACTCTGTACAGTGAGGTACAGACTCGGTATCAGAGACTCTCTGTACAGTGAGGTACAGACTTGGTATCAGAGACTCTCTGTACAGTGAGGTGCAGACTCGGTATCAGAGACTCTGTACAGTGAGGTACAGACTCGGTATCAGAGACTCTGTACAGTGAGGTACAGACCCGGTATCAGAGACTCTCTCTGTACAGTGAGGTACAGACCCGGTATCAGAGACTCTCTCTGTACAGCGAGGTACAGACCCGGTATCAGAGACTCTCTGTACAGTGAGGTACAGACTCGGTATCAGAGACTCTCTGTACAGTGAGGTACAGACTCGGTATGAGAGACTCTCTGTACAGTGAGGTACAGACCCGGTATGAGAGACTCTCTGTACAGTGAGGTACAGACCCGGTATCAGAGACTCTCTCTGTACAGTGAGGTACAGACTCGGTATCAGAGACTCTCTCTGTACAGTGAGGTACAGACTCGGTATCAGAGACTCTGTACAGTGAGGTGCAGACTCGGTATCAGAGACTCTCTGTACAGCGAGGTACAGACTCGGTATCAGAGACTCTCTGTACAGTGAGGTACAGATTCGGTATCAGAGACTCTCTGGACAGTGAGGTACAGACTCGGTATCAGAGACTCTCTGTACAGTGAGGTACAGACCCGGTATCAGAGACTCTGTACAGTGAGGTACAGACTCGGTATCAGAGACTCTCTCTGTACAGTGAGGTACAGACCCGGTGTCAGAGACTCTCTCTGTACAGTGAGGTACAGACCTGGTATTAGAGACTCTCTGTACAGTGAGGTACAGATTCGGTATCAGAGACTCTCTGTACAGTGAGGTACAGACTCGGTATCAGAGACTCTCTCTGTACAGTGAGGTACAGACCCGGTATCAGAGACTCTCTCTGTACAGTGAGTTACCGACCCGGTATCAGAGACTCTGTACAGTGAGGTACAGACTCTGTATCAGAGACTCTCTGTGCAGTGAGTTACAGACCCGGTATTAGAGACTCTGTACAGTGAGGTACAGACTCGGTATCAGAGACTCTCTGTACAGTGAGGTACAGACCCGGTATCAGAGACTCTCTGTACAGTGAGGTACAGACTCGGTATCAGAGACTCTCTGTACAGTGAGGTACAGACTCGGTATCAGAGACTCTCTGTACAGCGAGGTACAGACCCGGTATCAGAGACTCTCTGTACAGTGAGGTACAGACTCGGTATCAGAGACTCTCTGTACAGTGAGGTACAGACCCGTTATCAGAGACCCTCTGTACAGTGAGGTACAGACCCGGTATCAGAGACTCTCTGTACAGTGAGGTACAGACCCGGTATCAGAGACTCTCTGTACAGTGAGGTACAGACCCGGTATCAGAGACTCTCTGTACAGTGAGGTACAGACTCGGTATCAGAGACTCTCTGTACAGTGAGGTACAGACCCGGTATCAGACTCTCTGTGCAGTGAGGTACAGACACGGTATCAGAGACTCTCTGTACAGTGAGGTACAGACTCGGTATCAGAGACTCTCTGTACAGTGAGGTACAGACTCGGTATCAGAGACTCTCTGTACAGTGAGGTACAGACCCGGTATCAGAGACTCTCTGTACAGTGAGGGACAGACTCGGTATCAGAGACTCTCTCTGTACAGTGAGGTACAGACCCGGTGTCAGAGACTCTCTGTACAGTGAGGTACAGACTCGGTATCAGAGACTCTCTGTACAGTGAGGTACAGGCCCAGTATCAGAGACTCTCTCTGTACAGTGAGGTACAGACCCGGTATCAGAGACTCTCTCTGTACAGTGAGTTACCGACCCGGTATCAGAGACTCTGTACAGTGAGGTACAGACTCTGTATCAGAGACTCTCTGTGCAGTGAGTTACAGACCCGGTATCAGAGACTCTGCACAGTGAGGTACAGACTCGGTATCAGAGACTCTCTGTACAGTGAGGTACAGACTCGGTATCAGAGACTCTCTGTACAGTGAGGTACAGACCCGGTATCAGACTCTCTGTGCAGTGAGGTACAGACACGGTATCAGAGACTCTCTGTACAGTGAGGTACAGACTCGGTATCAGAGACTCTCTGTACAGTGAGGTACAGACTCGGTATCAGAGACTCTCTGTACAGTGAGGTACAGACCCGGTATCAGAGACTCTCTGTACAGTGAGGTACAGACTCGGTATCAGAGACTCTCTGTACAGTGAGGTACAGACCCGGTATCAGAGACTCTCTGTACAGTGAGGTACAGACTCGGTATCAGAGACTCTCTCTGTACAGTGAGGTACAGACCCGGTATCAGAGACTCTCTGTACAGTGAGGTACAGACTCGGTATCAGAGACTCTCTGTACATTGAGGTACAGACCCGTTTTCAGAGACTCTCTGTACAGTGAGGTACAGACCTGGTATCAGAGACTCTCTGTACAGTGAGGTACAGACCCGGTATGAGAGACTCTGTACAGTGAGGTACAGACTCGGTATCAGAGACTCTCTGTACAGTGAGGTACAGACTTGGTATCAGAGACTCTCTGTACAGTGAGGTGCAGACTCGGTATCAGAGACTCTGTACAGTGAGGTACAGACTCGGTATCAGAGACTCTGTACAGTGAGGTACAGACCCGGTATCAGAGACTCTCTCTGTACAGTGAGGTACAGACCCGGTATCAGAGACTCTCTCTGTACAGTGAGGTACAGACCCGGTATCAGAGACTCTCTGTACAGTGAGGTACAGACCCGGTATCAGAGACTCTGTACAGTGAGGGACAGACTCGGTATCAGAGACTCTCTGTACAGTGAGGTACAGACTCGGTATCAGAGACTCTCTCTGTACAGTGAGGTACAAACTCGGTATCAGAGACTCTGTACAGTGAGGTACAGACTCGGTATCAGAGACTCTCTGTACAGCGAGGTACAGACTCGGTATCAGAGACTCTCTGTACAGTGAGGTACAGACTCGGTATCAGAGACTCTCTCTGTACAGTGAGGTACAGACTCGGTATGAGAGACTCTCTGTACAGTGAGGTACAGACCCGGTCTGAGAGACTCTCTGTACAGTGAGGTACAGACCCGGTATCAGAGACTCTCTCTGTACAGTGAGGTACAGACTCGGTATCAGAGACTCTCTCTGTACAGTGAGGTACAGACTCGGTATCAGAGACTCTGTACAGTGAGGTGCAGACTCGGTATCAGAGACTCTCTGTACAGCGAGGTACAGACTCGGTATCAGAGACTCTCTGTACAGTGAGGTACAGATTCGGTATCAGAGACTCTCTGGACAGTGAGGTACAGACTCGGTATCAGAGACTCTCTGTACAGTGAGGTACAGACCCGGTATCAGAGACTCTGTACAGTGAGGTACAGACCCGGTGTCAGAGACTCTCTGTACATTGAGGTACAGACCCGTTTTCAGAGACTCTCTGTACAGTGAGGTACAGACCTGGTATCAGAGACTCTCTGTACAGTGAGGTACAGACCCGGTATCAGAGACTCTGTACAGTGAGGTACAGACTCGGTATCAGAGACTCTCTGTACAGTGAGGTACAGACTTGGTATCAGAGACTCTCTGTACAGTGAGGTGCAGACTCGGTATCAGAGACTCTGTACAGTGAGGTACAGACTCGGTATCAGAGACTCTGTACAGTGAGGTACAGACCCGGTATCAGAGACTCTCTCTGTACAGTGAGGTACAGACCCGGTATCAGAGACTCTCTCTGTACAGTGAGGTACAGACCCGGTATCAGAGACTCTCTGTACAGTGAGGTACAGACCCGGTATCAGAGACTCTGTACAGTGAGGGACAGACTCGGTATCAGAGACTCTCTGTACAGTGAGGTACAGACTCGGTATCAGAGACTCTCTCTGTACAGTGAGGTACAAACTCGGTATCAGAGACTCTGTACAGTGAGGTACAGACTCGGTATCAGAGACTCTCTGTACAGCGAGGTACAGACTCGGTATCAGAGACTCTCTGTACAGTGAGGTACAGACTCGGTATCAGAGACTCTCTCTGTACAGTGAGGTACAGACTCGGTATCAGAGACTCTCTGTACAGTGAGGTACAGACTCGGTATGAGAGACTCTCTGTACAGTGAGGTACAGACCCGGTATGAGAGACTCTCTGTACAGTGAGGTACAGACCCGGTATCAGAGACTCTCTCTGTACAGTGAGGTACAGACTCGGTATCAGAGACTCTCTCTGTACAGTGAGGTACAGACTCGGTATCAGAGACTCTCTGTACAGTGAGGTACAGGCCCAGTATCAGAGACTCTCTCTGTACAGTGAGGTACAGACCCGGTATCAGAGACTCTGTACAGTGAGGTACAGACTCGGTATCAGAGACTCTCTCTGTACAGTGAGGTACAGACCCGGTGTCAGAGACTCTCTCTGTACAGTGAGGTACAGACCTGGTATTAGAGACTCTCTGTACAGTGAGGTACAGATTCGGTATCAGAGACTCTCTGTACAGTGAGGTACAGACTCGGTATCAGAGACTCTCTGTACAGTGAGGTACAGACCCGGTATCAGAGACTCTGTACAGTGAGGTACAGACTCGGTATCAGAGACTCTCTCTGTACAGTGAGGTACAGACCCGGTATCAGAGACTCTCTCTGTACAGTGAGTTACCGACCCGGTATCAGAGACTCTGTACAGTGAGGTACAGACTCTGTATCAGAGACTCTCTGTGCAGTGAGTTACAGACCCGGTATTAGAGACTCTGTACAGTGAGGTACAGACTCGGTATCAGAGACTCTCTGTACAGTGAGGTACAGACCCGGTATCAGAGACTCTCTGTACAGTGAGGTACAGACTCGGTATCAGAGACTCTCTGTACAGTGAGGTACAGACCCGTTATCAGAGACCCTCTGTACAGTGAGGTACAGACCCGGTATCAGAGACTCTCTGTACAGTGAGGTACAGACCCGGTATCAGAGACTCTCTGTACAGTGAGGTACAGACCCGGTATCAGAGACTCTCTGTACAGTGAGGTACAGACTCGGTATCAGAGACTCTCTGTACAGTGAGGTACAGACCCGGTATCAGACTCTCTGTGCAGTGAGGTACAGACACGGTATCAGAGACTCTCTGTACAGTGAGGTACAGACTCGGTATCAGAGACTCTCTGTACAGTGAGGTACAGACTCGGTATCAGAGACTCTCTGTACAGTGAGGTACAGACCCGGTATCAGAGACTCTCTGTACAGTGAGGGCAGACTCGGTATCAGAGACTCTCTCTGTACAGTGAGGTACAGACCCGGTGTCAGAGACTCTCTGTACAGTGAGGTACAGACTCGGTATCAGAGACTCTCTGTACAGTGAGGTACAGGCCCAGTATCAGAGACTCTCTCTGTACAGTGAGGTACAGACCCGGTATCAGAGACTCTCTCTGTACAGTGAGTTACCGACCCGGTATCAGAGACTCTGTACAGTGAGGTACAGACTCTGTATCAGAGACTCTCTGTACAGTGAGGTACAGACCCGGTATCAGACTCTCTGTGCAGTGAGGTACAGACACGGTATCAGAGACTCTCTGTACAGTGAGGTACAGACTCGGTATCAGAGACTCTCTGTTCAGTGAGGTACAGACTCGGTATCAGAGACTCTCTGTACAGTGAGGTACAGACCCGGTATCAGAGACTCTCTGTACAGTGAGGTACAGACTCGGTATCAGAGACTCTCTGTACAGTGAGGTACAGACCCGGTATCAGAGACTCTCTCTGTACAGTGAGGTACAGACTCGGTATCAGAGACTCTCTCTGTACAGTGAGGTACAGACCCGGTATCAGAGACTCTCTGTACAGTGAGGTACAGACTCGGTATCAGAGACTCTCTGTACATTGAGGTACAGACCCGTTTTCAGAGACTCTCTGTACAGTGAGGTACAGACCCGGTATCAGAGACTCTCTGTACAGTGAGGTACAGACCCGGTATCAGAGACTCTGTACAGTGAGGTACAGACTCGGTATCACAGACTCTCTGTACAGTGAGGTACAGACTTGGTATCAGAGACTCTGTACAGTGAGGTACAGACTCGGTATCAGAGACTCTGTACAGTGAGGTACAGACCCGGTATCAGAGACTCTCTCTGTACAGTGAGGTACAGACCCGGTATCAGAGACTCTCTCTGTACAGTGAGGTACAGACCCGGTATCAGAGACTCTGTACAGTGAGGTACAGACCCGGTAGCAGAGACTCTCTGTACAGTGAGGTACAGACCCGGTATCAGAGACTCTCTGTACAGTGAGGTACAGACCCGGTATCAGAGACTCTCTGTACAGTGAGGTACAGACTCGGTATCAGAGACTCTCTGTACAGTGAGGTACAGACCCGGTATCAGAGACTCTCTGTACAGTGAGGTACAGACTCGGTATCAGAGACTCTCTGTACAGTGAGGTACAGACCCGTTATCAGAGACTCTCTGTACAGTGAGGTACAGACTCGGTATCAGAGACTCTCTGTACAGTGAGGTACAGACTCGGTATCAGAGACTCTCTGTACAGTGAGGTACAGACTCGGTATCAGAGACTCTCTGTACAGTGAGGTACAGACCCGGTATCAGAGACTCTCTGTACAGTGAGGTACAGACCCGGTATCAGAGACTCTCTGTACAGTGAGGTACAGACTCGGTATCAGAGACTCGGAGCACGGAGCCTGAGAGGTGAGGAGCCCGGTATAATAACTGGAGAGCAGCGAGGCCCGAGAGCAGTCGGAGCACGGAGCCTGGGAGGTGAGGAGCCCGGTATAAAAACCGGAGAGCAGCGAGGCCCGAGAGCAGTCGGAGCACGGAGCCTGGGAGGTGAGGAGCCCGGTATAAAAACCGGAGAGCAGCGAGGCCCGAGAGCAGTCGGAGCACGGAGCCTGGGAGGTGAGGAGCCCGGTATAAAAACCGGAGAGCAGCCGGAGCACGGAGCCTGGGAGGTGAGGAGCCCGGTATAAAAACCGGAGAGCAGCGAGGCCCGAGAGCAGTCGGAGCACGGAGTCTGGGAGGTGAGGAGCCCGGTATAAAAACCGGAGAGCAGCGAGGCCCGAGAGCAGTCGGAGCACGGAGTCTGGGAGGTGAGGAGCCCGGTATAAAAACCGGAGAGCAGCGACAGCAGAGGAGAGAGGTAAAAAGTAATTAGAGTGTGACGTCACCAGGGAGCAGGTAAGTGATTGGTTGGTATTTCTCTCTTTTCAATACAAGCTTGACTTCTGTGGTGTTAAATTTCTAGGGTCTCTGGTGTAGTGGGGACAGTTGGTAAATAAAGCGCCCTAGAGTATACCTATAACTGGGGTATTGAATAAATTTTTTAATTAATTAAAGGAGTAAGTCATGGCAGGAGAGTTCAGACCCGTGTTCTGCTCCTCTTGCTCCATGTGGGAAATCAGGGACGCTGCCAGTGTCCCTGACGACCATGTGTGCGGGAAATGCATCCAGCTGCAGCTACTTGTAGACCGCATTGCGGCGCTCGAGCTGCGGGTGGATGAATTTTGGAGCATGCGCGATGCTGAGAGGGTCGTGGATAGCACGTTTAGCGAGTTGTTCACGTCTCAGGGTAGGGCTGCACAGGGGGTGACCATCAGGCGGAGCAACAGAGGCAGGCAGGAAGTGCAGGGAACCCCTGCGGACATCCCCCTTTCAAACAAGTATACCAAGTTGGATACTGTTGAGGGGGATGACTCACCAGGGGAAGGCAGCAGCAGCCAGCTTCCTGGCACCAGGGACGCTTCTGCTGCTCAGAAAGGGAGGAAAAAGAGTGGGAGAGCAATAGTGGTAGGGGATTCTATCGTAAGGGGAACAGATAGGCGTTTCTGTGGCCGCAAACGTGACTCCAGGATGGTTTGTTGCCTCCCTGGGGCCAGGGTCTGGGATGTCACTGAGCGGCTACAGGGCATTCTTAAGGGGGAGGGTGAGCAGGCAGAGGTCGTGGTCCACATTGGGACCAACGACATAGGAAGGAAGGGGGATGAGGTCCTGCATCAAGAATTTAGGGAGCTAGGTAACAGATTAAAGAGCAAGACCTCAAAGGTTGTAATCTCTGGATTACTCCCAGTGCCACGTGCTAGTAAGTATAGGAATGGGAGGATAGAGCAGATGAATGCGTGGCTAAAGAGTTGGTGTAGGGGGGAGGGTTTTACTTTCCTGGATCACTGGGCCTGCTTCTGGGAAAGGTGGGACTTGTACAAGTCGGACGGGTTGCACCTGAACCAGAGCGGGACAAATATCCTTGCGGGGAGGTTTGCTAGCACTGTTGGGGGGGGTTTAAACTAACTTGGCAGGGGGATGGGATACAGAGGGGAGCTGAAATAGGGGGTGATGTGCTGCCAATTATAGAGAAAAAAATAAGTCAGCTTGGTAGACAGGGCAAATATATAAGGGCAAGGCTGGATGGCATCTATTTTAATGCAAGGAGTCTTGCAAATAAGGTGGATGAACTGAAGGTGTTGATAAACACATGGGAGTATGATATTGTTGCTATCACGGAGACATGGTTGAGGGAGGGGCAAGACTGGCAGCTCAATATTCCGGGGTACAGAATCTTCAGGCGAGACAGAGGGGGAGGTATAAGAGGAGGGGGTGTCGCAATATTAATTAAGGAGTCAATTACTGCAGTAAGGAGGGATGATATATTAGCAGGTTCCTCTAATGAGGCCATATGGGTGGAGCTTAAAAAAAAGGGGGCAAGCACTTTGCTGGGAGTGTACTATAGGCCTCCAAACAGTCAGGGGGAGATAGAGGAACAGATATGTAGGCAAATCTCAGAGAAATGTGCAAATAATAGGGTAATAATAATGGGGGATTTCAACTTCCCCAATATTAACTGGGATAGTCAGAGTGTGAAAGGCTCAGAGGGTGTAGAATTCTTAAAGTGCATCCAGGAGAGCTTTTTGAGCCAGCATGTAGAAAGTCCTACAAGAGAGGGGGCGGTACTGGAAAAAGTGCTAGTAGGTGAGCACTTTGGTGATAGTGACCATAATATGGTAAGATTTAAGGTGGTCATGGAAAAGGACAGGGATGGGCCGGAAATAAAGGTTCTAAATTGGGGGAAGGCCGATTTTAATAGGATAAGGCAGGATCTGGCCAAAATGGACTGGGATCAGCTACTTGTAGGAAAATCCGCATCGGAGCAATGGGAGGCTTTCAGAAGGGAGATTGAGATCATACAATGGCAACATGTTCCCGTAAAGTTCAAGAGTGGTTCCAAAAACCACAGGGAACCTTGGATGTCAGGGGATATACGAGAATGGATTAGGAAAAAAAGGAGGGCTTTTGGTAGATACAAAAGGCTAAAGACGGAGGAAGCCCTAGAGGTGTACAAAAAGTGCAGGGGGATACTTAAAAAAGAAATTAGGAGATCAAGGAGGGGCCATGAAATAACACTGGCGAGCAAAATAAAGGAAAATCCTAAGATGTTTTATAAGTATATTAAGGGTAAGAGGATAACTAGGGAAAAAATAGGGCCCATTAGGGACAAAAGTGGCAATCTGTGTGTGGAGCCGGAAGATGTAGGAGGGGTTCTAAATGAATTTTTTGCATCTGTTTTCACTATGGAGAAGGACGATGTAGACATAGAAATAGGGCGGGGGGACTGTGATATGCTCGAGCATATTAACATCGAGAGGGAGGAGGTATTGGCGGTTTTAGCTGGCCTAAAAATGGATAAATCCCCAGGCCCGGATGAAATGTATCCCAGGCTGCTGTGTGAGGCAAAGGAAGAGATTGCGGGGGCTCTAACACATATATTCAGGACCTCTCTGGCCACAGGGGATGTGCCAGAGGACTGGAGAACCGCTAATGTAGTACCATTATTCAAGAAGGGTAGTAGGGAAAAACCGGGGAACTACAGGCCAGTGAGCCTAACATCAGTGGTAGGAAAATTATTGGAAAAAATTCTGAGGGACAAAATTTGTCTCCACTTGGAGAGGCAAGGATTAATCAGGGATAGTCAACATGGCTTTGTCAAGGGAAGATCATGTCTGACTAATTTGATTGAATTTTTTGAGGGGGTGACTAGGTGTGTGGATGAGGGTAACGCAGTGGATGTGGTATACATGGATTTCAGTAAGGCCTTCGATAAAGTCCCGCACAGGAGACTGGTCAAGAAGGTAAGAGCCCATGGAATCCAGGGTGCCTTGGCACATTGGATACAAAACTGGCTTAGTGGCAGAAGGCAGAGGGTGATGGTCAAAGGTTGTTTTTGTGACTGGAAGCCTGTGGCCAGTGGGGTACCACAGGGATCGGTGCTGGGTCCCTTGCTGTTTGTGGTCTACATTAATGACTTGGATATGAATGTAAAAGGTATGATCAGTAAGTTCGCGGATGATACAAAAATTGGTAGGGTGGTAAATAGCGAGGAGGGTAGCCTCAGTCTGCAGGACGATATAGATGGGTTGGTCAGATGGGCGGAACAGTGGCAAATGGAATTTAACCCGGAAAAGTGCGAGGTGAAGCACTTTGTGTATTCCCTTGCCTTGTTAGTCCCCCCAATGAATGGAAAGACCCTAGGCAAGACGGAGGGTCAGAGGGATCTGGGTGTGCAAGTACACAGATCCCTGAAGGCGGCGGAACAGGTGGATAAGGTGGTAAAAAAGGCATATGGGATACTTGCCTTCATTAGCCGAGGCATTGAATATAAGAGCAAGGAGGTTATGATGGAGCTGTATAAAACACTGGTTAGGCCACAGCTGGAATACTGTGTGCAGTTCTGGTCGCCACACTACAGGAAGGATGTGATCGCGTTAGAGAGGGTGCAGAGGAGGTTCACCAGGATGTTACCAGGGCTGGAGCGCTTCAGCTATGAAGAGAGACTGGGAAGATTGGGTTTGTTTTCCTTGGAGCAGAGGAGGCTGAGGGGGGACATGATTGAGGTGTACAAAATTATGAGGGGCATAGATAGGATGGATGCTGAGGAGCTTTTTCCCTTAGTAGAGGGGTCAATAACTAGGGGGCATAGATTCAAGGTAAAGGGCGGGAGGTTTAGAGGGGATTTGAGAAAGAACTTTTTCACCCAGAGGGTGGTTGGAGTCTGGAACTCACTGCCTGAAAGGGTTGTGGAGGCAGAAACCCTCACAACATTTAAGAAGCATTTGGATGAGCACTTGAAATGCCATAGCATACAAGGCTACGGACCAAATGCTGGAATATGGGATTAGATTAGACAGGGCTTGATGGCCGGCGCGGACACGATGGGCCTCTATCCGTGCTGTATTACTCTATGACTCTCTGTACAGTGAGGTACAGACTCGGTATCAGTGACTCTGTACAGCGAGGTACAGACTCGGTATCAGACTCTCTGTACAGTGAGGTACACAATCAGCATTAATCAGAGTATTTCGGTTCATTGATGAGTTTATTGTCGATATATCAATAATAAAATTCCATAATTGCACAGTGTGTTGCTACAGGTTATTAATATCGCAAACTAAAGGCACAAGGCTTAGTGCAGGACCCAGAGTGGAGTCACGGGTACCGTAAGGAGACCAAGTGATCTGCGGTGACATGATACCCCCCCAGTATCATTTATTGCCCTAGTACCCAGTTCAGTAGAGACGCTGCCAGAGAGAGTGGACTGTCGGTATCTGTGCGGCTGGCTGTCGGTGGATTGGAGAGGAACAGGCCGCTATGTGGACCTTAGATCAGACCATCCCAAGCTAATTTACCATCACAAAGACTGTTCTCTCACTAATACACTAGCGGGAGTTAGGTGCCTGGTCCAGTTCCCTTGCAACATCAGGGAGAACAGGACCAGGCTCCCGTGGTACCTCACACAGGCAAATAGTCTGGTGACACCCGCTGCCTGGGCAACTCTGGGGAATAGGCACTTGGGTGAGGGGAGAGTGGGCAGTTCTTGGGGAACAGTCTCCCAGTGGGATTCGGGGGGGTGGGATTGAGGGGAGATGATCCACAAGCAGAATCCAAGCGAACCATCCCAGTGTTGCCAGGTCCGGCCGTGTGATCCCTGTAATCCTCGGCAGTCCTGCGAATGTTGTCCTCTTGCGCCGTGCTGCTCAGACTTCAGCGTCACATGAACAGCCCCCCTGTAACAGACAAGTTGCACAAATGGTATCAGTTCAGGAATCCTTCCTCTACGCATGAGCCCGGGAACACTCATAAAACCTATAAAATTCTGTCAGGTCTGGACAGACTAGATGCAGGAAGGATGTTTCTGATGGCCGGGGAGTCCAGAACCAGGGGTCATAGTCTAAGGATAAGGGGTAAGCCCTTTAGGACTGAAATGAGGAGGAATTTCTTCACCCAGAGAGAGGTGAACCTGTGGAATTCTCTGCCACAGAGGGCGGTGGAGGCCAGTTCATTAAATATATTCAAGAAAGAGTTGGATATATTTCTTGAGGCTAAAGGGATCAAGGGATATGGGGAAAAGGCAGGGACAGGGTACTGAAATTGGATGATCAGCCATGATCACATTGAATGGCGGAGCAGGCTCGAGGGGCTGAATGGCCTACTCCTGCTCCTATCTTCTATGTTTCTATACAACTTCTGACAAACAGGCGGTGGGGGGTGGGGTTGGATTCATGTCTAATTCTGCGGCCAACGCCCATCAAATCAAAAAAAAATCCACGGGATCTCACCGTGCACAAAATGGCTGCAACGTTGGGCTACAGAACGACCGTCACTGCACTTCAAAGTCATTCACTGTACGTGAGGCACTTTCAATGTTGCCGAGAGCTGTGATGAGGCACTACGTAAAAGCAGGTCTTTTCATCTGATGCTCGGAATCTCAGCACTGCCAACACCGACAGTTCTGTTAATGATGTGTTGAATTTTTCCCGCTAGTTTTTAATGCGTTCGATTTGCTCAGTTGGAAGAGCCAGAGGGCAATTAGGGATGGGCAATAAATGCTGGCCTTGCTGGGGACGCCCACATCCCATAAACAAATTTTAAAAAATCATTTACTCTCAGCCTAGTCTCTCCCCATCTCCGTAACCTCCTCCAACCCTCCGCGATCTCTGCGCTCCTCCAATTCTGGCCTCTTGCACATCCCCTTCTGTTGCCTAGGCTCTGAGCTCTGGAATTCCCTCCCTAAACCTCTCCTCCTTTAAGACGCTCCTTAAAACCTACCTCTTTGACCAAGCTTTTGGTTACTTGCCTTAAAATCTCCTTCTGTGGCTCGGTACTGCTCCTGTGAAGCACCTTGGGACGTTTTACTACGTTAAAAGGTGCTATATAAATGCAGGTTGTTTACTCTCTTCTATTCTGCGATGGGTGCACGTTATAATAGAGCAAGTAAACCCAGAGAAATCATTAGCCAAATTCACCATACTGAGCTTCTAATTGAGATTTCCTTGCAGCAGAAGCAGATGCAGGAACACCGAGTGTGTACCTGATGCAGTGCTGGAGTCCCTGGGCCACACCGGCACTCACCTACACCCAACCTGGTGCTGCGGCCAGTCGGGTCGAGGATACCACAAAGGCCCTAAGCAGCCCTGTGGGCCCCTTCAGACCCCCTGCTCTTCCCAGCACAGCTGGTGGGGTGGAGATCAGCCCTGGGGCCTCTGGTCAAACGCAACACCCTCCCCACCCATTCGCAGAAAGCAGCGAAGGAAGCATCTCCGAGACATCTGGCAGTCAGATTGAATGACGCCCTGCCTTCAGCGGGAATATTACCGAGCAGTTCTCTCCGCCCTGCTCCTGAAACCAAGAGAGTGCGTTCTCCGGGGGCCAACCCAGGAAAGGTAGTTAGCACCCCCGTCAGCACCCTCCCCCACACTGCCTACAACCTCCCACACTCCCACCCACGTAAGGTCCCACAGCACCCACTCTACCCGTGTGTGCAACTGTGCCAGCACACCTAGGCTGCACCTAGGAAGGCTGTACCGAGGAAAGCTGTACAAGCCAACTGCAAAAAGTAGTGCACCACATGGGGCAACAAAGGCACAGCCATGGATCTAATAAACAGGCCACGTGAGGTACATAATGAAACTGTGATATTTATATCATAAAAACGTGATGTAAGTAAAGCATATGTGACGATGTATATAATAGAAGAGCGCGATGTATAATAAGGGATGTATATAATGAAAAGAATGTGTAATAAACACATGATCTGCTACAGAATGTGAATGAATAATAAAGAACATGTGGCGATGTATGCAATAAAGAACATGATTTATGTAATAAAAAGCCAAACAGCTTCAACACAGCAATAAGTGAGGTAAACATGTGTCTTGGGTTTATATTGGAAACCGAATATCCCCATTGTCCTTATGTGAGGTATTATGGGAAATTATAGATCCCCATTGCTCCCATGTGGGGTATTATTGGAAATTATAGATCCCCATTGCCCCTATGTGGGGTATTACAGGAAATTATAGATCCCCATTGCCCCCATGTGGAGTATTACAGGAAATTATAGATCCCCATTGCCCCCATGTGGGGTATTACAGGAAATTATAGATCCCCATTGCCCCCATGTGGGGTATTACAGGAAATTATAGATCCCCATTGCCCCCATGTGGGGTATTATTGGAAATTATGGATCCCCATTGCCCCCATGTGGGGTATTACAGGAAATTACAGATCCCCATTGCCCCCATGTGGAGTATTACAGGAAATTATAGATCACTATTGCCCCCATGTGGGGTATTATTGGAAATTATAGATCCCCATTGCCCCCATGTGGGGTACTGTAGGAAATTATAGATCCCCATTGCCCCTATGTGGGGTATTACAAGAAGTTATAGATCCCCATTGTCTCTTACCCGTCACCCCAGGACTGGCAGAGTCAGGAGCATCTCTTACCCATCACCCCAGGACTGGCAGGGTCAGAAGTGTCTCTTACCCCCTCACTCCAGGACTGGCAGGGTCAGGAGTCTCTCTTACCCCTCACCCCAGGACTGGCAGGGTCAGGAGTCTCTCTTACCCCTCACTCCAGGACTGGCAGGGTCAGGAGTCTCTCTTACCCGTCACCCCAGGACTGGCAGGGTCAGGAGTCACTCTTACCTGTCACCCCAGGACTGGCAGGGTCAGGAGTCTCCCTTAACCCTCACTCCAGGACTGGCAGGGTCAGGAGTCTCTCTTACCTGTCACCCCAGGACCGGCAGGGTCAGGAGTCTCTCTTACCCCTCACCCCAGGACTGGCAGGGTCAGGAGTCTCTCTTACCCCTCACCCCAGGACTGGCAGGGTCAAGAGCATCTCTTACCCGTCACCCCAGGACTGGCAGGCTCAGGAGTCTCTCTTACCTGTCACCCCAGGACTGGCAGTGTCAGGAGTCTCTCTTACCCCTCACTCCAGGACCGGCAGGGTCAGGAGTCTCTCTTACCCCTCACTCCAGGACCGGCAGGGTCAGGAGTCTCTCTTACCCCTCACTCCAGGAAGGGCAGGGTCAGGAGTCTCTCTTACCCGTCACCCCAGGACTGGCAGGGTCAGGAGTCTCTCTTACCCGTCACCCCAGGACTGGCAGGGTCAGGAGTCTCTCTTACCCGTCACTCCAGGACTGGCAGGGTCAGGAGTCTCTCTTACCCCTCACCCCAGGACTGGCAGGGTCAGGAGTCTCCCTTACCCCTCACCCCAGGACTGGCAGGGTCAGGAGTCTCTCTTACCCGTCACCCCAGGACTGGCAGGGTCAGGAGTCTCTCTTACCCCTCACCCCAGGACTGGCAGGGTCAGGAGTCTCTCTTACCCCTCACTCCAGGACTGGCAGGGTCAGGAGTCTCTCTTACCCCTCACTCCAGGACCAGCAGGGTCAGGAGTCTCTCTTACCCCCTCACTCCAGGACTGGCAGGGTCAAGAGCATCTCTTACCCCTCACCCCAGGACTGGCAGGGTCAGGAGTCTCTCTTACCCCTCACCCCAGGACTGGCAGGGTCAGGAGTCTCTCTTACCCCTCACTCCAGGACCGGCAGGGTCAGGAATCTCTCTTACCCCTCACCCCAGGACTGGCAGGGTCAGGAGTCTCTCTTACCCCTCACCCCAGGACTGGCAGGGTCAGAAGCATCTCTTACCCCTCACCCCAGGACTGGCAGGGTCAGGAGTCTCTCTTACCCCTCACTCCAGGACTGGCAGGGTCAGGAGTCTCTATTACCCCTCACCCCAGGACTGGCAGGGTCAGGAGTCTCTCTTACCCCTCACTCCAGGACTGGCAGGGTCAGGAGTCTCTCTTACCCCTCACCCCAGGACTGGCAGGGTCAGGAGTCTCTCTTACCCCTCACCCCAGGACTGGCAGGGTCAGGAGTCTCTCTTACCCCTCACTCCAGGTCCGGCAGGGTCAGGAGTCTCCCTTACCCGTCACTCCAGGACTGGCAGGGTCAGGAGTCTCTCTTACCCCGTCACCCCAGGACCGGCAGGGTCAGGAGTCTCTCTTACCCCTCACCCCAGGACTGGCAGGGTCAGGAGTCTCTCTTACCCCTCACTCCAGGACCGGCAGGGTCAGGAGTCTCTCTTACCCCTCACTCCAGGACTGGCAGGGTCAGGAGTCTCTCTTACCCCTCACTCCAGGACCGGCAGGGTCAGGAGTCTCTCTTACCCCTCACTCCAGGACTGGCAGGGTCAGGAGTCTCTCTTACCCCTCACCCCAGGACCGGCAGGGTCAGGAGTCTCTCTTACCCCTCACTCCAGGACCGGCAGGGTCAGGAGTCTCCCTTACCCCTCACACCAGGACTGGCAGGGTCAGGAGTCTCCCTTACCCCTCACCCCAGGACTGGCAGGGTCAGGAGTCTCTCTTACCCCTCACTCCAGGACCGGCAGGGTCAGGAGTCTCTCTTACCCCTCACTCCAGGACCGGCAGGGTCAGGAGTCTCCCTTACCCCTCACCCCAGGACCGGCAGGGTCAGGAGTCTCTCTTACCCCTCACCCCAGGACTGGCAGGGTCAGGAGTCTCCCTTACCCCTCACCCCAGGACTGGCAGGGTCAGGAGTCTCTCTTACCCCTCACCCCAGGACTGGCAGGGTCAAGAGTCTCTCTTACCCCTCACCCCAGGACTGGCAGGGTCAGGAGTCTCTCTTACCCGTCACCCCAGGACTGGCAGGGTCAGGAGTCTCTCTTACCCCTCACCCCAGGACTGGCAGGGTCAGGAGTCTCTCTTACCCCTCACCCCAGGACTGGCAGGGTCAAGAGTCTCTCTTACCCCTCACCCCAGGACTGGCAGGGTCAGGAGTCTCTCTTACCCGTCACCCCAGGACTGGCAGGGTCAGGAGTCTCTCTTACCCCTCACCCCAGGACTGGCAGGGTCAGGAGTCTCTCTTACCCCTCACCCCAGGACTGGCAGGGTCAGGAGTCTCTCTTACCCCTCACCCCAGGACCGGCAGGGTCAGGAGTCTCTCTTACCCATCACCCCAGGACCGGCAGGGTCAGGAGTCTCTCTTACCCCTCACCCCAGGACTGGCAGGGTCAGGAGTCTCTCTTACCCCTCACCCCAGGACTGGCAGGGTCAGGAGTCTCCCTTACCCCTCACCCCAGGACTGGCAGGGTCAGGAGTCTCTCTTACCCCTCACTCCAGGACTGGCAGGGTCAGGAGTCTCTCTTACCCCTCACTCCAGGACCGGCAGGGTCAGGAGTCTCTCTTACCCCTCACCCCAGGACCGGCAGGCTCAGCAGTCTCTCTTACCCCCTCACCCCAGGACTGGCAGGGTCAGGAGTCTCTCTTACCCCTCACCCCAGGACTGGCAGGGTCAGAAGTCTCTCTTACCCAGTCACCCCAGGACTGGCAGGGTCAGGAGTCTCTCTTACCCCCTCACCCCAGGACTGGCAGGGTCAGGAGTCTCTCTTACCCCGTCACCCCAGGACTGGCAGGGTCAGGAGCGTCTCTTACCCCTCACCCCAGGACTGGCAGGGTCAGGAGTCTCCCTTACCCCTCACCCCAGGACCGGCAGGGTCAGGAGTCTCTCTTACCCCTCACCCCAGGACTGGCAGGGTCAGGAGTCTCTCTTACCCCTCACCCCAGGACTGGCAGGGTCAGGAGTCTCTCTTACCCCATCACCCCAGGACCGGCAGTGTCAGGAGTCTCTCTTACCCCCTCACCCCAGGACTGGCAGGGTCAGGAGTCTCTCTTACCCCTCACCCCAGGACTGGCAGGGTCAGGAGTCTCTCTTACCCCTGACCCCAGGACTGGCAGGGTCAGGAGTCTCTCTTACCCCTCACCCCAGGACTGGCAGGGTCAGGAGTCTCTCTTACCCCTCACTCCAGGACCGGCAGGGTCAGGAGTCTCTCTTACCCCTCACTCCAGGACTGGCAGGGTCAGGAGTCTCTCTTACCCCTCACTCCAGGACCGGCAGGGTCAGGAGTCTCTCTTACCCCTCACTCCAGGACTGGCAGGGTCAGGAGTCTCTCTTACCCCTCACCCCAGGACTGGCAGGGTCAGGAGTCTCCCTTACCCCTCACCCCAGACTGGCAGGGTCAGGAGTCTCTCTTACCCCTCACTCCAGGACCGGCAGGGTCAGGAGTCTCTCTTACCCCTCACTCCAGGACCGGCAGGGTCAGGAGTCTCCCTTACCCCTCACCCCAGGACCGGCAGGGTCAGGAGTCTCTCTTACCCCTCACCCCAGGACTGGCAGGGTCAGGAGTCTCCCTTACCCCTCACCCCAGGACTGGCAGGGTCAGGAGTCTCTCTTACCCCTCACCCCAGGACTGGCAGGGTCAAGAGTCTCTCTTACCCCTCACCCCAGGACTGGCAGGGTCAGGAGTCTCTCTTACCCGTCACCCCAGGACTGGCAGGGTCAGGAGTCTCTCTTACCCCTCACCCCAGGACTGGCAGGGTCAGGAGTCTCTCTTACCCCTCACCCCAGGACTGGCAGGGTCAAGAGTCTCTCTTACCCCTCACCCCAGGACTGGCAGGGTCAGGAGTCTCTCTTACCCGTCACCCCAGGACTGGCAGGGTCAGGAGTCTCTCTTACCCCTCACCCCAGGACTGGCAGGGTCAGGAGTCTCTCTTACCCCTCACCCCAGGACTGGCAGGGTCAGGAGTCTCTCTTACCCCTCACCCCAGGACTGGCAGGGTCAGGAGTCTCTCTTACCCCTCACCCCAGGACCGGCAGGGTCAGGAGTCTCTCTTACCCATCACCCCAGGACCGGCAGTGTCAGGAGTCTCTCTTACCCCTCACCCCAGGACTGGCAGGGTCAGGAGTCTCTCTTACCCCTCACCCCAGGACTGGCAGGGTCAGGAGTCTCCCTTACCCCTCACCCCAGGACTGGCAGGGTCAGGAGTCTCTCTTACCCCTCACTCCAGGACTGGCAGGGTCAGGAGTCTCTCTTACCCCTCACTCCAGGACCGGCAGGGTCAGGAGTCTCTCTTACCCCTCACCCCAGGACCAGCAGGCTCAGCAGTCTCTCTTACCCCCTCACCCCAGGACTGGCAGGGTCAGGAGTCTCTCTTACCCCTCACCCCAGGACTGGCAGGGTCAGAAGTCTCTCTTACCCAGTCACCCCAGGACTGGCAGGGTCAGGAGTCTCTCTTACCCCCTCACCCCAGGACTGGCAGGGTCAGGAGTCTCTCTTACCCCGTCACCCCAGGACTGGCAGGGTCAGGAGCGTCTCTTACCCCTCACCCCAGGACTGGCAGGGTCAGGAGTCTCCCTTACCCCTCACCCCAGGACCGGCAGGGTCAGGAGTCTCTCTTACCCCTCACCCCAGGACTGGCAGGGTCAGGAGTCTCTCTTACCCCTCACCCCAGGACTGGCAGGGTCAGGAGTCTCTCTTACCCCATCACCCCAGGACCGGCAGGGTCAGGAGTCTCTCTTACCCCCTCACCCCAGGACTGGCAGGGTCAGGAGTCTCTCTTACCCCTCACCCCAGGACTGGCAGGGTCAGGAGTCTCTCTTACCCCTGACCCCAGGACTGGCAGGGTCAGGAGTCTCTCTTACCCCTCACCCCAGGACTGGCAGGCTCAGGAGTCTCGCTTACCCCTCACCCCAGGACTGGCAGGGTCAGGAGTCTCTCTTACCCCATCACTCCAGGACTGGCAGGGTCAGGAGTCTCTCTTACCCCTCACCCCAGGACTGGCAGGGTCAGGAGTCTCTCTTACCCCTCACCCCAGGACCGGCAGGGTCAGGAGTCTCTCTTACCCCTCACTCCAGGACTGGCAGGGTCAGGAGTCTCCCTTACCCCCTCACTCCAGGACCGGCAGGGTCAGGAGTCTCTCTTACCCCTCACCCCAGGACTGGCAAGGTCAGGAGTCTCTCTTACCCCTCACCCCAGGACTGGCAGGGTCAGGAGTCTCTCTTACCCCTCACCCCAGGACTGGCAGGGTCAGGAGTCTCTCTTACCCCCTCACCCCAGGACTGGCAGGGTCAGGAGTCTCTCTCACCCCTCACCCCAGGACTGGCAGGGTCAGGAGTCTCTCTTACCCCTCACCCCAGGACTGGCAGGGTCAGGAGTCTCTCTTACCCCTCACCCCAGGACTGGCAGGGTCAGGAGTCTCTCTCACCCCTCACTCCAGGACCGGCAGGGTCAGGAGTCTCTCTTACCCCTCACCCCAGGACTGGCAGGGTCAGGAGTCTCTCTCACCCCTCACCCCAGGACTGGCAGGGTCAGGAGTCTCTCTCACCCCTCACCCCAGGACTGGCAGGGTCAGGAGTCTCTCTCACCCCTCACCCCAGGACTGGCAGGGTCAGGAGTCTCTCTCACCCCTCACCCCAGGACCGGCAGGGTCAGCAGTCTCTCTCACCCTTCACCCCAGGACTGGCAGGGTCAGGAGTCTCTCTTACCCCTCACTCCAGGACCGGCAGGGTCAGGAGTCTCTCTCACCCCTCACTCCAGGACCGGCAGGCTCAGGATGTGAAGGAATATACTATAAGCCTTTTTAGAGAAATACACTATCTTGTGAAAGAATTCTGGCCTTACTGAAAGAGGACAAGTTGTTGACCGTGAATAAAGAACCTTTTTGAAACAGAAGGTGGATGGCTCCGAGTGGCTGACCTTTTGTGAACAACACAATGGTCAACCCCTGGGTAAGTGATATAAATTAATCTTATGGCACTGTGATCAGACCCAGGCGAGTGGTGGAAACGGACAGAGCGCGGTGATGTGGTTTTTGCGCCGATCACGAATCAGCGGGGCGCAGGGAGGCAACGTACTCGGTGGGTGGGAAGTTCCCCTCCCCCTCCTCCCCTGAAGGTGCTGACTCTGGCTGGGTTCAGTTCTACACTCACTGGTTCCCTTCTCTCTCCTCCCCTGAAGGTGCTGACTCTGGCTGGGTTCAGTTCTACACTCACTGGTTCCCCTCCCTCTCCTCCCCTGAAGGTGCTGACTCTGGCTGGGTTCAGTTCTACACTCACTGGTTCCCCTCCCTCTCCCCCCCTGAAGGTGCTGACTCTGGCTGGGTTCAGTTCTACACTCACTGGTTCCCCTCCCTCTCCTCCCCTGAAGGTGCTGACTCTGGCTGGGTTCAGTTCACTCACTGGTTCCCCTCTCTCTCCTCCCCTGAAGGTGCTGACTCTGGCTGGGTTCAGTTCTACACTCACTGGTTCCCCTCCCTCTCCTCCCCTGAAGGTGCTGACTCTGGCTAGGTTCAGTTCACTCACTGGTTTCCCTCCCTCTCCTCCCCTGAAGGTGCTGACTCTGGCTGGGTTCAGTTCTACACTCACTGGTTCCCCTCCCTCTCCTCCCCTGAAGGTGCTGACTCTGGCTGGGTTCAGTTCACTCACTGGTTTCCCTCCCTCTCCTCCCCTGAAGGTGCTGACTCTGGCTGTGTTCAGTTCTACACTCACTGGTTCCCCTCCCTCTCCTCCCCTGAAGGTGCTGACTCTGGCTGGGTTCAGTTCCACACTCACTGGTTCCCCTCCCTCTCCTCCCCTGAAGGTGCTGACTCTGGCTGGGTTCAGTTCTACACTCACTGGTTCCCCTCCCTCTCCTCCCCTGAAGGTGCTGACTCTGGCTGGGTTTAGTTCTACACTCACTGGTTCCCTTCTCTCTCCTCTCCTGAAGGTGCTGACTCTGGCTGGGTTCAGTTCACTCACTGGTTCCCCTCCCTCTCCTCCCCTGAAGGTGCGGACTCTGGCTGGGTTCAGTTCTACACTCACTGGTTCCCCTCCCTCTCCTCCCCTGAAGGTGCTGACTCTGGCTGGGTTCAGTTCTACACTCACTGGTTCCCCTCCCTCTCCTCCCCTGAAGGTGCTGACTCTGGCTGGGTTCAGTTCTACACTCACTGGTTCCCCTCCCTCTCCTCCCCTGAAGGTGCTGACTCTGGCTGGGTTCAGTTCACTCACTGGTTCCCCTCCCTCTCCTCCCCTGAAGGTGCTGACTCTGGCTGGGTTCAGTTCTACACTCACTGGTTCCCCTCCCTCTCCTCCCCTGAAGGTGCTGACTCTGGCTGGGTTCAGTTCTGCACTCACTGGTTCCCCTCCCTCTCCTCCCCTGAAGGTGCTGACTCTGGCTGGGTTCAGTTCTACACTCACTGGTTCCCCTCCCTCTCCTCCCCTGAAGGTGCTGACTCTGGCTGGGTTCAGTTATACACTCACTGGTTCCCCTCCCTCTCCTCCCCTGAAGGTGCTGACTCTGGCTGGGTTCAGTTCTACACTCACTGGTTCCCCTCGCTCCTCCCCTGAAGGTGCTGACTCTGGCTGGGTTCAGTTCTACACTCACTGGTTCCCCTCCCTCTCCTCCCCTGAAGGTGCTGACTCTGGCTGGGTTCAGTTCACTCACTGGTTTCCTTCTCTCTCCTCCCCTGAAGGTGCTGACTCTGTCTGGGTTCAGTTCTTCACTCACTGGTTCCCTTCTCTCTCCTCCCCTGAAGGTGCTGACTCTGGCTGGGTTCAGTTCTGCACTCACTGGTTCCCCTCCCTCCTCCCCTGAAGGTGCTGACTCTGGCTGGGTTCAGTTCTACACTCACTGGTTCCCCTCCCTCTCCTCCCCTGAAGGTGCTGACTCTGGCTGGGTTCAGTTCACTCACTGGTTCCCCTCCCTCTCCTCCCCTGAAGGTGCTGACTCTGGCTGGGTTCAGTTCACTCACTGGTTCCCCTCCCTCTCCTCCCCTGAAGGTGCTGACTCTGGCTGGGTTCAGTTCTACACTCACTGGTTCCCCTCCCTCTCCTCCCCTGAAGATGCTGACTCTGGCTGGGTTCAGTTCTACACTCACTGGTTCCCCTCCCTCTCCTCCCCTGAAGGTGCTGACTCTGGCTGGGTTCAGTTATACACTCGCTGGTTCCCCTCTCTCTCCTCCCCTGAAGGTGCTGACTCTGGCTGGGTTCAGTTCTACACTCACTGGTTCCCCTCCCTCTCCTCCCCTGAAGGTGCTGACTCTGGCTGGGTTCAGTTATACACTCGCTGGTTCCCCTCTCTCTCCCCCCCTGAAGGTGCTGACTCTGGCTGGGTTCAGTTCTACACTCACTGGTTCCCCTCCCTCTCCTCCCCTGAAGGTGCTGACTCTGGCTGGGTTCAGTTCACTCACTGGTTCCCCTCCCTCTCCTCCCCTGAAGGTGCTGACTCTGGCTGGGTTCAGTTCTGCACTCACTGGTTCCCCTCCCTCTCCTCCCCTGAAGGTGCTGACTCTGGCTGGGTTCAGTTCTGCACTCACTGGTTCCCCTCCCTCTCCTCCCCTGAAGGTGCTGACTCTGGCTGGGTTCAGTTCTGCACTCACTGGTTCCCTTCTCTCTCCTCCCCTGAAGGTGCTGACTCTGGCTGGGTTCAGTTCTACACTCACTGGTTCCCCTCCCTCTCCTCCCCTGAAGATGCTGATTCTGGCTGGGTTCAGTTCCACTCTCACTGGTTCTCCTCCCCTGAAGGTGCTGACTCTGGCTGGGTTCAGTTCTACACTCACTGGTTCCCCTCCCCCTCCTCCCCTAAAGTTGCTGACTCTGGCTGGGTTCAGTTCTACACTCACTGGTTCCCCTCTCTCTCCTCCCCTGAAGGTGCTGACTCTGGCTGGGTTCAGTTCTACACTCACTGGTTCCCTTCTCGCTCCTCCCCTGAAGGTGCTGACTCTGGCTGGGTTCAGTTCTACACTCACTGGTTCCCTCCCTCTCCTCCCCTGAAGGTGCTGACTCTGGCTGGGTTCAGTTCTACACTCACCGGTTCCCCTCCCCCTCCTCCCCTGAAGGTGCTGACTCTGGCTGGGTTCAGTTCTACACTCACTGGTTCCCTTCTCTCTCCTCCCCTGAAGGTGCTGACTCTGGCTGGGTTCAGTTCCACACTCACTGGTTCCCCTCCCCCTCCTCCCCTGAAGGTGCTGACTCTGGCTGGGTTCAGTTCACTCACTGGTTTCCCTCCCTCTCCTCCCCTGAAGGTGCTGACTCTGGCTGGGTTCAGTTCTACACTCACTGGTTCCCTTCTCTCTCCTCCCCTGAAGGTGCTGACTCTGGCTGGGTTCAGTTCTACACTCACTGGTTCCCCTCCCTCTCCTCCCCTGAAGGTGCTGACTCTGGCTGGGTTCAGTTCTACACTCACTGGTTCCCCTCCCTCTCCTCCCCTGAAGGTGCTGACTCTGGCTGGGTTCAGTTCACTCACTGGTTTCCCTCCCTCTCCTCCCCTGAAGGTGCTGACTCTGGCTGGGTTCAGTTCTACACTCACTGGTTCCCCTCCCTCTCCTCCCCTGAAGGTGCTGACTCTGGCTGGGTTCAGTTCCACACTCACTGGTTCCCCTCCCTCTCCTCCCCTGAAGGTGCT
This sequence comes from Somniosus microcephalus, assembly GCF_052327205.1. Lineage (NCBI taxonomy): Eukaryota > Metazoa > Chordata > Chondrichthyes > Squaliformes > Somniosidae > Somniosus > Somniosus microcephalus. Next base: position 107,624,237 of record NW_028225179.1, on the reverse strand, counting down.
GACTCTGGCTGGGTTCAGTTCTACACTCACTGGTTCCCCTCCCTCTCCTCCCCTGAAGGTGCTGACTCTGGCTGGGTTCAGTTCTACACTCACTGGTTCCCCTCGCTCCTCCCCTGAAGGTGCTGACTCTGGCTGGGTTCAGTTCTACACTCACTGGTTCCCCTCCCTCTCCTCCCCTGAAGGTGCTGACTCTGGCTGGGTTCAGTTCACTCACTGGTTTCCTTCTCTCTCCTCCCCTGAAGGTGCTGACTCTGGCTGGGTTCAGTTCTACACTCACTGGTTCCCCTCCCTCTCCTCCCCTGAAGGTGCTGACTCTGGCTGGGTTCAGTTCTACACTCACTGGTTCCCCTCCCTCTCCTCCCCTGAAGATGCTGACTCTGGCTGGGTTCAGTTCTACACTCACTGGTTCCCCTCCCTCTCCTCCCCTGAAGGTGCTGACTCTGGCTGGGTTCAGTTATACACTCACTGGTTCCCTTCTCTCTCCTCCCCTGAAGGTGCTGACTCTGGCTGGGTTCAGTTCTACACTCACTGGTTCCCCTCCCTCTCCTCCCCTGAAGGTGCTGACTCTGGCTGGGTTCAGTTCTACACTCACTGGTTCCCCTCCCTCCTCCCCTGAAGGTGCTGACTCTGGCTGGGTTCAGTTCACTCACTGGTTCCCCTCCCTCTCCTCCCCTGAAGGTGCTGACTCTGGCTGGGTTCAGTTCACTCACTGGTTCCCCTCTCTCTCCTCCCCTGAAGGTGCTGACTCTGGCTGGGTTCAGTTCTGCACTCACTGGTTCCCCTCCCTCTCCTCCCCTGAAGGTGCTGACTCTGGCTGGGTTCAGTTCTACACTCACTGGTTTCCCTCCCTCTCCTCCCCTGAAGGTGCTGACTCTGGCTGGGTTCAGTTCTACACTCACTGGTTCCCCTCCCTCTCCTCCCCTGAAGGTGCTGACTCTGGCTGGGTTCAGTTCTACACTCACTGGTTCCCCTCCCTCTCCTCCCCTGAAGGTGCTGACTCTGGCTGGGTTCAGTTCTACACTCACTGGTTCCCCTCGCTCCTCCCCTGAAGGTGCTGACTCTGGCTGGGTTCAGTTCTACACTCACTGGTTCCCCTCCCTCTCCTCCCCTGAAGATGCTGACTCTGGCTGGGTTCAGTTCTACCCTCACTGGTTCCCCTCCCTCTCCTCCCCTGAAGATGCTGACTCTGGCTGGGTTCAGTTCTACACTCACTGGTTCCCCTCCCTCTCCTCCCCTGAAGGTGCTGACTCTGGCTGGGTTCAGTTCACTCACTGGTTCCCCTCCCTCTCCTCCCCTGAAGGTGCTGACTCTGGCTGGGTTCAGTTCACTCACTGGTTCCCCTCCCTCTCCTCCCCTGAAGGTGCTGACTCTGGCTGGGTTCAGTTCACTCACTGGTTCCCCTCCCTCTCCTCCCCTGAAGGTGCTGACTCTGGCTGGGTTCAGTTCACTCACTGGTTCCCCTCCCTCTCCTCCCCTGAAGGTGCTGACTCTGGCTGGGTTCAGTTCTACACTCACTGGTTCCCTTCTCTCTCCTCCCCTGAAGGTGCTGACTCTGGCTGGGTTCAGTTCTGCACTCACTGGTTCCCCTCCCTCTCCTCCCCTGAAGGTGCTGACTCTGGCTGGGTTCAGTTCTACACTCACTGGTTTCCCTCCCTCTCCTCCCCTGAAGGTGCTGACTCTGGCTGGGTTCAGTTATACACTCGCTGGTTCCCCTCTCTCTCCTCCCCTGAAGGTGCTGACTCTGGCTGGGTTGAGTTCTACACTCACTGGTTCCCCTCCCTCTCCTCCCCTGAAGGTGCTGACTCTGGCTGGGTTCAGTTCACTCACTGGTTCCCCTCCCTCTCCTCCCCTGAAGGTGCTGACTCTGGCTGGGTTCATTTCTGCACTCACTGGTTCCCCTCCCTCTCCTCCCCTGAAGGTGCTGACTCTGGCTGGGTTCAGTTCTACACTCACTGGTTCCCTTCTCTCTCCTCCCCTGAAGGTGCTGACTCTGGCTGGGTTCAGTTCTACACTCACTGGTTCCCTTCTCTCTCCTCCCCTGAAGGTGCTGACTCTGGCTGGGTTCAGTTCTACACTCACTGGTTCCCCTCCCTCTCCTCCCCTGAAGGTGCTGACTCTGGCTGGGTTCAGTTCTACACTCACTGGTTCCCCTCCCTCTCCTCCCCTGAAGGTGCTGATTCTGGCTGGGTTCAGTTCTACACTCACTGGTTCCCCTCCCTCTCCTCCCCTGAAGGTGCTGACTCTGGCTGGGTTCAGTTCTACACTCACTGGTTCCCTTCTCTCTCCTCCCCTGAAGGTGCTGACTCTGGCTGGGTTCAGTTCTACACTCACTGGTTCCCCTCTCTCTCCCCCCCTGAAGGTACTGACTCTGGCTGGGTTCAGTTCTACACTCACTGGTTCCCCTCCCTCTCCTCCCCTGAAGGTGCTGACTCTGGCTGGGTTCAGTTCTACACTCACTGGTTCCCTTCTCTCTCCTCCCCTGAAGGTGCTGACTCTGGCTGGGTTCAGTTCTGCACTCACTGGTTCCCCTCCCTCTCCTCCCCTGAAGGTGCTGACTCTGGCTGGGTTCAGTTCTGCACTCACTGGTTCCCCTCCCTCTCCTCCCCTGAAGGTGCTGACTCTGGCTGGGTTCAGTTCTACACTCACTGGTTCCCCTCCCTCTCCTCCCCTGAAGGTGCTGACTCTGGCTGGGTTCAGTTCTACACTCACTGGTTCCCCTCCCTCTCCTCCCCTGAAGGTGCTGACTCTGGCTGGGTTCAGTTCACTCACTGGTTCCCCTCCCTCTCCTCCCCTGAAGGTACTGATTCTGGCTGGGTTCAGTTCACTCACTGGTTCCCCTCCCTCCTCCACTGAAGGTGCTGACTCTGTCTGGGTTCAGTTCCAAACTCACTGGTTCCCCTCCCTCTCCTCCCCTGAAGGTACTGATTCTGGCTGGGTTCAGTTCACTCACTGGTTCCCCTCCCTCCTCCCCTGAAGGTGCTGACTCTTGCTGGGTTCAGTTCACTCACTGGGATCCTGAAGCCCTGCTCTGCCCTCGTAAGGATGACACATAAAATAAAGGACACCTCCCTTTCACACCTTTTTATATGGTGAACCCAGAACACCTGGAGATGCGGCAGATTCTGGAATATTACAAGCTGATGTGGCAGTAAAGAATTGCCGAGGTCAGCAGAAAGTTGAATAGTGATACAGGAAACATTGTGCTATCCGGCACCGACGGGACCGAGCTGTTGCCGTCCCATCAAAACTGCTGGACAAACCAGCGCTAATGTTGAAACATACGGAGATTTTGAGCTCCGTATCTGCCAACAAACCCTGTTGCTTGCTTCTAAACAGTCGGCCGTACCTTGCAAGCGTCTCTGTAGCTTAGCAACAGCTTCAGCGAGACCTTGCAGAGCCTGACTGGTGAAAAAAAAGCAACGAAAAGAAAAAAAACCTAACGAAACGGCTCCTGATTTTTGCTTGTGGATCGAGCATTCCGGACAGTTAACCTCCGGATAAACCAAAGTTTCCTGTAATTAACTTGCATCAGCAGAAACCTTAAAGGAAATACAACTGAAAAAGGGTTATAAATATTGAAGTCTCAAATGAGATAGCAGAGTTGCTTTAATCGGGCAAAGCGATTCTTGACTACAGAGGCGGCTCTGTGGTGTTCCACTCTTTGTACCTCGGGGATCAAAGAAAGGTATTTTGATATTGATGGATATCCTGTATAGAAAACTTTAAGAACTGTAATACTGTAGCGAAGTTTAGATTTAAAAGTAAGATTCTCTGTTAAAAATAAGATCGTATTTTTTCTCTTTTTAGAACTGCTAATGTTGCGATTGACTGATTCACTAACTGTAAATTGCATGTCGGTTCTTTTAATAAAATCTCTATATATTTTTAGAATTGTCTCACATAAGTCTTCTGTATCAATAACTCGCAAACTCAATCTCTGTACACTCTTTGGTGGAGAGTTACATTTCTGAGGGGAGTTCTCCGGACCCTCATAATATCCGGGACGTTACAGTCTGGCTAAACTTATTAAAAGTGATATCTGGAGGACAGTTACATTCTCGGGTTGCTCCTTTCCTTTAGGGAGAGATAGCCCAGACCCAGTTAAGCGTCTTTAGGATTCGGCTACCTCAAACTTTAGTTGAAAGTGAACATCTGAGAAATACGCCTGATCTGGGATAGTCCCAAAGGGGCTAGGACTAGTAAATATCCTTTCAAGGAGTGTCTCTTATTTATTACCCTTGGATCGGCAGGGTCAGGAGCGTCTCTTACCCATCACCCCCAGGACTGGCAGGGTCAGGAGCGTCTCTTACCCATCACCCCCAGGACTGGCAGGGTCAGGAGCATCTCTTACCCATCACCCCCAGGACTGGCAGGGTCAGGAGCGTCTCTTACCTGTTACCCCCAGGACTGGCAGGGTCAGGAGCGTCTCTTACCCATCACCCCCAGGACTGGCAGGGTCAGGAGCGTCTCTTACCCATCACCCCCAGGACTGGCAGGGTCAGGAGCGTCTCTTACCTGTTACCCCCAGGACTGGCAGGGTCAGGAGCGTCTCTTACCCATCACCCCCAGGACTGGCAGGGTCAGGAGCGTCTCTTACCTGTTACCTCCAGACTGGCTCCTGTGATGTAGCTGCTGTCGTCGGAGGCCAAGAAGGCACAGACATCAGCCACCTCTGCGGAGAGATACAGACAGTCAGAGACCACAGACAGGACAAGCTGCCTGCTCAGCAATTACCTACGGTACCACATACACTTACAGGAGCAGCATAGAGACACAAATCATGTGTCATAGCATCATACTGCACAGAAGGAGGCCATTCGACCCATTGAGCCTGTGCCAGCTGTTTGAAAGAGCTCTCCAATTAGTCCCACTCCCCCCTCTTTCCCCGCAGCCCTGCAAATTTTTCCCTCCAAGTATTTATCCAATTCCCTTTTAGAATGTTATTATTAAATCTGCTTCCATCGCCCTTTCAGGCAGTGCATTCCAGATCATAACATCTCGCTGTGTAAAAAAAAACTCGTCTCCCCTCTGGTTCTTTTGTCAATGGTCTTAAATCTGTGTCCTCTGGTTACCGACCCTCCCATCGGTGGAAACAGTTTCTCCTTCTTTACTCTATCAAACCCCTTCATAATTTTGAACACCTCTATCAAATCTCCCCTTAACCTCCTCTGCTCTAAAGGAGAACCATGCCAGTTTCTCCAGTCTCTCCACAGACACAGTCTGCAGTCTTAACCCCGTCGCTCACTCTCCATTAACAGCTTGGTACTGATCCTGGCAGGGGCCATTAACCATCCAGTTAGAATCTGATTGAAAAGTCTGGGTACGGCCTAAGCTGCGTTGTTCTCGAATCTCTTTTCCTGGATCCCCCTCCCCTCCTGAAAGTGCTGACCCAGTTGCCCGGGTACAGATGCCCCCAGTTGCCAGTCACCCTCCAGTAACACGCCCTAAAGGCCATACGTCACATGTGACTCCGGGACGGTGACTGGCAGCGGGCTATTCGACCATACAGGGCATCGCATTCATCCCCAATGCTGCTTTCTCCGAACATAGGGGTGCGCACTTTCGGGCGGGGGGGGGGGGGGGGCGGGGGTCACTGGATAGCGACCGGGAGTGGGAACCCTGGCTCATTTTATCTCTCTCCCAAAGCGCTTTACAGCCAATGAAGTATTTTTGAAGTGTAGTCACTGTTGTAATGTAGGAAATGGGAGAGCCAATTTGTGCACAGCAAGGTCCCACAAACAGCAATGTGATAATGACCAGATAATCTGATTTTAGTGATGTTGTTTGAGGGATAAATGTTGGCCAGGACACCGGGGAGAACTCTCCATGTCTTCTTCCAGTAGTGCCATAGGATCTTTTATATCCACCTGAGGGGGCAGACAGTGCCTCGGTTTATCGTCTCAACAACAACTTGTATTTATATAGCGCCTTTAATGTAGTAATACATCCTAAGGCGCTTCACAGGACTGTTATAAAGCAAAATTTGACACCGAGCCACATAAGGAGACATTAGGGCAGATGATAAAAGCTTGTTCAAAGAGGTGGATTTTAAGGAGCGTCTTAAAGGAGGAGAGAGAGGTGGAGAGGTTTCAGGGAGGGAATTCCAGAGCTTAGGGCCGAGGCAGCTGAAGGCACAGCCACCAATGGCGGAGCGATTAAAATCGGAGATGCTCAAGAGGGCAGAATTGGAGGAGTGCAGATAGCTCAGAGGGTTGTAGGGCTGGAGGAGGTTACAGAGATGGGACGGGGCGAGGCCATGGAGGGATTTGAAAACAAGGATGAGAATCTCAGTGTTTATGCTGTACACGAACCTCCTCCCACCTTACTTCATCTAACCCCATTAGTATATTCTTCTATCCCTTTCTCCCACATGTGTTTATCTAGCTTCCCCTCAAATGCATCTATGGCTCCTCGCCTCAACAACTCCCTGTGGTAGCGAGTTCCACATTCTCACCACTCTCTGGATAAAGAAGTTTCTCCTGAATTCTCTATTGGATTTATTAGTGACTATATTATATTTCTGGCCCCTAGTTCTGGTCTTGCCTGCAAGTGGAAATATTTTCTCTACGTCTACCCTATTGAACCCTTTCATAATTTTAAAGACCTCAATCGTATCGCCCCTCAGTCTTCTCTTTTCCAGAGAAAAGAGCCCCAGCCTGTTCAGCCTCTCCTGATAAGTATAACCTTTCAGTTCTGGTATCGTCCTTGTCAATCTTTTTTGCACCTTCTCCAGTGCCTTTATATCCTTTTTATAATATGGTGACCAGAACTGTGCGCAGTACCCCAAGTGTGGTCTAACCAAGGTTCGATACAAGTTTGACATAACCTCTCTGAAAAGATCCCAGGGTCAGTCCCTGGCTTGTGCTGATCCCAGAGGGTTGCCTCTCTTGATTGCTGCTAGGGTCACTACCCCTTGCTGAAAAGCAGCACTAGGTGAGGACAGAATCTGGCAGAGGCTTCACGTTATAAAAGGGGAAGGGTTCACAGAATCACAGAAACCCCACAGTGCAGATAGAGGCCGTTTCGGCCCATCGAGCCTGCACTGCCACATATCCCACCCGATCCCTGTAACCCCTACACCAACACATATCCCACCCTATCCCCGTAACCCCACGTATTTAATCCCCCTAACACTAAGGGTCAATTTATCATAGCCAATCAACCTAACCTGCACATCTTTGGACTGTGGGAGGAAACCGGAGCACCCGGAGAAAACCCACGCAAACACGGGGAGAATGTGCAAACTCCACACAGACAGTCACCCGAGGCTGGATTCGAACCCGGGTCCCTGGCGCTGTGAGGCAACAATGCTAACCACTATGCCACCATAGTAAGGTTACATAGAATTACGTAGAATATACAGCACGGAAACAAGCCATTGGGCCCAACCAGTCTGTGCTGTGTTAATACTCCACACGAGTCTCCTCCTGTTCCATCTACCTCATCTCAGCCTTTCAGCATATCTTTCTATTCCCTTTTCTCTCATGTACTCATCCAGTTTCCTTTTTTTAAAGCATTATGCTATTCGCCTCAACCACTTCCTGTGGTCGCGAGTTCCACACTCTAACCACTCTCTGAGTGAAGAAATTTCTCCTTATTTCCCATTGGATTTGACTATCTTGTGTTTATGGCCCCTAATTTTCGATTCTCCCACAAGCGGAAACATTCTCTCCACATCTACCCTGTCCAACCCATTCACCATTCTGAAGACCTCTATCAGGCCACCTCTAATCTAAGTCTTCTCTTTTCTGAAGAAAAAAATAATAGTTTGACGAGAGGTAACCAAATAGTACGAGTTTAAGATGGAATCGTAGAATAGTACACCACAGAAGGAGGCCATTCAGCCCATGGAGTCTGCACTGCCTCTTTCGAAGACCAATCCAGTTAGTCCCACTCCCCCGCTCTTTCTCCACATCCCTGCAATTTTTTCTCCTTCAAGTATTTATCCAATTCCCTTTTGAAGGCTACCATTGAATCTGAATCCACTACCCTATCAGGCAGTGCATTCCAAATCCTAACCACTCGTGTAAAAAAGTTTTTCCTCGTCTTCCCTGTGGCTCTTTTGCCAATCACCTTAAAATGTGCCCGCTGGTTATTGAACCTTGAGCCATTGGAACAGTTTCTCTTTATTTACTCTATCTAACACTTCATGATTTTAAACACTTCTATCAAATCTCCTCTTAGCCTTCTCTGCTCCGAGAACAATCCCCCAAGATAATTACCAACAGATAATTAAAGGGGAGGTTACGTAGAGACAGGCTAAAATATGAATTCTCTGCCACAAACCATTCTTTTAAAAGGCAATGAGACAGTTGCTTGGAAAAGAAGAACATTATAGGGCAATGGGGAGCGAGCAAGAGAGTGGGATTAGACTGGGTGGCTCAGGCGGTGAATAACACTGGCACAGACTCGCGCAGCCAAACGGCCTGTTTCTGTGCTGGAATATCCTCCCCGATTAAAGGGCCAGGGCCGCAGGGGTAAGGTACCAGAGGGATAGCGGTAACTGTGTAATTCAACCCAGCAAGGGTCAGGAGGAGGAAAGGGAGAGGCGTTGGATGTGACGTTAAACCGAGGGCCCCATCGGCCTTCTCAGATGGACGTAAAAGATCCCGCGGCTGCTATTTCGAAGAAGAGCAGGGGCGTTCTCCCCCAGTGTCCTGGGGCCAATATATACCTCCTCAACCAACATCACGAGAAAGAGAGATTATCTGGTCATTATCGCATTGCTGTTTGTGGGATCTTGCTGTGTGCAAACTGACTGCTGCATCTCCCTACGTTACAATGGTGACTACACTTCAAAATAAAAGTACTTCAATGGCGGCTGTAAAGCGCTTTGGGATGTCCTGAGGTGGTGTAAGACGCTGTCTTCCTTTAAATTTGGCGACAGAGATGGGCCTCAGGGGAACGTAATAAAATGTCTCAAGGCCGCTTCACAGGAGCGATTTTCAAACAAAATTTGGCGCCAAGCCACGCAAGAAGATATTGGGACAGGTGACCAAAAGCTTAGTCAAAGAGGTAGGTTTAAAGGACGTAGAGGTAGAGATGTTTAGGGAGGAAATTCCACAGCTCAGGGCCTTGGCAGCTGAAAGTATGGCCGCCAATGGCGGAGCGATTAAAATCGGGGGATGTGCAAGAGACCAGAATTGGAGGAGCGTCGAGATCTCGGAGAGTCGTAGGGCTGGAGGAGGTTGCAGAGATAGGGAGGGAGCGAGGGCCATGGGGGGATTTGAACACGAGGATGAGACCCTCGATCTACGAGATACATGAGCCCCCCACCCCACCCCACTCCCAGGCTCTGCTGCACATGACGTTCTCTGCTAACTGAAGGAATCCAGTAAAGAGTCTTACTCACCAGAAGGGTCTCCCAGACGTCCCAAGGGCACCAGCGTCAAAACCTGGGGGGGGGGGGGTGGTGGGGGAGAAATTATATTCCATAAATAACGCACTGCAAATGGGTCAAGCATACCCTTGGCCTCTAATTGCCTCCCATGCCTGAGGGTGCTGAGGTGCAGTAAAGAGGGACGCTGTTAGCCAACCCGAGGTGTTCTTCATGTGTGAGCCATGACAGTGAGCGTCCGTAGGCAATTCAGTCACTTGGTCAACTTCCTGTGTGCAATGCCACAGGAAATGAACTAATAATAAACCTGCTCACTAGTTTAGCGTGAACGTTTTACTGCTTTCATGTGTTCAAAGTCCAGGGGAGCATCATGGGGCTGGCTGCCAAATCCAATAAGTAAACAGAGTGACAGGGATTTGCGTTGGGACTACTGAGCTCGTTGCGTTATCAGGTGCTTGGCATATACAGATGTACTCCTGGCTCAGAGACGTGCTCGTTGGCACTGAGCACGAGGGGAATTATCTGTTGTGCTGCACACCGTCCTGCTCTAATGCAAACCTGCTCCGTCCCTGAAACTGCAATCAACAACCTACTCCTGCCAAACCGTGTGGTATCAAAGTCCATATGCACAGTGTATACATAGAATCATAGAAAGTTACAGCACGGAAGGAGCCCATTTCAGCACATCGTGTCCGCGCCGGCCAACAAAGAGCTATCCAGCCTAATCCCACTTCCCAGCTCTTGGTCCATAGCCCTGCAGGTTAGAGCATCCCAAGTGCACGTCCAAGTACTTTTTAAATGTGGTTAGGGTTCCTGCCTCTACCACCCTTTCAGGCGGTGAGTTCCAGACCCCCACAACCCTCTGGGTGAAGAAATTTCCCCTCAAATCCCCTCTAAACCTTCCCCCAATTACTTTAAATCTGTGCCCCCTGGTTTTTGACCCCTCTGCTAAGGGAAATAGGTCCTTTCTATCTACTTTATCTAGGCCCCTCATAATTTTATACACCTCTCCTGTGTGAGTGTCTGTGGAACGGTCTCCTGTGTGAGTGTCAGTGGTACCGTCTCCTGTGGGAGTGTCTGTGGAACCGTCTCCTGTGTGAGTGTCTGTGGAACCGTCTCCTGTGTGAGTGTCTGTGGAACCGTCTCCTGTGTGTGTCTGTGGAACCGTCTCCTGTGTGAGTGTCTGTGGAACCGTCTCCTGTGTGAGTGTCTGTGGAACCGTCTCCTGTGTGAGTGTCTGTGGAACCGTCTCCTGTGTGAGTGTCAGTGGAACCGTCTCCTGTGTGAGTGTCAGTGGAACCGTCTCCTGTGTGAGTGTCTGTGGAACCGTCTCCTGTGTGAGTGTCTGTGGCACCGTCTCCTGTGTGCGTGTCTGTGGAACCATCTCCTGTGAGTGTCTGTGGAACCGTCTCCTGTGTGAGTGTCTGTGGAACCGTCTCCTGTGTGAGTGTCTGTGGAACCATCTCCTGTGTGAGTGTCTGTGGAACCGTCTCCTGTGTGAGTGTCTGTGGAACCGTCTCCTGTGTGTGTCTGTGGAACCGTGTCCTGTGTGAGTGTCTGTGGAACCGTCTCCTGTGTGAGTGTCTGTGGAACCGTCTTGTGTGTGTCTGTGGAACCACGTCCTTTGTGAGTGTCTGTGGAATCGTCTCCTGTGTGAGTGTCTGTGGAACCACGTCCTTTGTGAGTGTCTGTGGAACCACGTCCTTTGAGAGTGTCTGTGGAACCACGTCCTTTGTGAGTGTCTGTGGAACCACGTCCTTTGAGAGTGTCTGTGGAACCACGTCCTTTGTGAGTGTGTGGAACCACGTCCTTTGAGAGTGTCTGTGGAACCACGTCCTTTGTGAGTGTCTGTGGAACCACGTCCTTTGTGGGTGTCTGTGGAACCACGTCCTTTGTGAGTGTCTGTGGAACCACGTCCTTTGTGAGTGTCTGTGGAACCACGTCCTTTGTGAGTGTCTGTGGAACCACGTCCTTTGTGAGTGTCTGTGGAACCACGTCCTTTGAGAGTGTCTGTGGAACCACGTCCTTTGTGAGTGTCTGTGGAACCACGTCCTTTGTGAGTGTCTGTGGAACCACGTCCTTTGTGAGTGTCTGTGGAACCACGTCCTTTGAGAGTGTCTGTGGAACCACGTCCTTTGAGAGTGTCTGTGGAACCACGTCCTTTGAGAGTGTCTGTGGAACCACGTCCTTTGTGAGTGTCTGTGGAACCACGTCCTTTGTGAGTGTCTGTGGAACCACGTCCTTTGTGAGTGTCTGTGGAACCATCTCCTGTGTGAGTGTCTGTGGAATCGTCTCCTGTGTGAGTGTCTGTGGAACCACGTACTTTGTGAGTCAGCACCAATAGGGAAGGAGGGGAGAAAAACAAGAAAATGTGGAGAGGGAAGGGTTTTACAAAAATCCCTGAAGTTCAATCGAGACAGTGTCTTTACTGTAACGTTACACGTCGATCTGCTCTTACCATATCCAGCACCTTCTGAGGAACCTTAGCTGCCATTGGTGTGTCAATGAATCCTGGGAGGATGGTGTTGCACCTGATTCCAAACCTGCAACAACAGAGACACTGAGGGTGAGACACTGAGTGAAAGAGGCAGACATGCACTGCAATACAGTCAGACAGGTAACACATAGTATAACACACATTAACACAAACACACCACATAATGCATATACAGTGACACAGCTTTTCATAAAATTTCCCTTTCATAAAACCATGTTGACTCTGCCTAATCATATTATGATTTTCTAAGTGCCCTGTTATCACATCCCTAATGATAGGTGCTAGCATTTTCCGTACTACTGATGTCAGGCTAACTGGTCTATAGTTCCCTGTTTTGTCTCTCCTTCCTTTCTTGAATAGTGGGGTTGTAGGAATTCGGGTTGACCTCAGCAGGTATTGAACGAATGCCTACTAAATAATCGAGTTCGACTTCAGGAGAACAATAAATAAGTTCTTTAATGCAGGAAGCAGACGAAATACAGCAGGTAAGTGAGTTGGTTGCAGGAGAGCCGTAGAGTAGGTCTTTCCCCAGCGGGGACGCCACGAGGACTGACTCCGCAGTCCTGTGGAGAGCGTGATGACGTCATCACGCTCGGCCGCGTTTTCCCGCGCTTGTGTGGTCACGTGACCGCGTCGTGACGTTAGCGCGTTTGCCCGCGCCTGGGCGGTCACGTGACCTGCGTCGTTGCGTCGGCGCGTAACTGTGGCTGGCCGTTGCGGCCGAAGACGTGAGAGCGGGCAGCCGAACCAGGCCGGCGGCCATTGCGGGCGGCCGAACCGGGCCGGCAGCCATCGCAGGAGCCGGAGGCTGAGTTGTGCCGGCGGCCACCACAGGAGCGGGAGGCTGAGTTGTGCCGGCGACCGTCGCGGGAGTGGAAGGCTGCGCTGGGCCGGCTCGCATCTGGTGAGTCACGTGATGCGCATTCTTAAAGGGGCAACGGCCCAAACAGGTAAGTTAAAGGGGCAACGGCCCAAACAGGTAAGTTATGTACATACAAAGGTAAGTTAAAGGGAATTATGTATATACATAGTAAGGGACACCCAGTGGTACCGCCACAGGGTTACATTTACCAGCTTCCAATCCATGGGGACCATTCTAGAATCTAGGGAATTATGGAAGACCAAAACCAATGCATCCACTATCTCATAGAAGATAGGAGCAGGAGTAGGCCATTCGGCCCGTCGAGCCTGCTCTGCCATTCAATGCGGTCATGGCTGATCATCCAAGTTCAGTACCTGGTCCCTGCTTTCTCCCCATACCCCTTGATCCCTTTAGCCTTAAGAAATATATCCAACTCCTTCTTGAATATATTTAATGTATTGGCCTCTACTGCCTTCTGTGGTAGAGAATTCCACAGGTTCACCACTCTCTGGGTGAAGAAATTCCTCCTCATTTCTGTCCTAAAAGGCCTACCCCTTATCCTTAGACTGTGACCCCTGGTTCTGGACTCCCCGACCATCGGGAACATCCTCCCTGCATCTAGTCTGTCCAGTCCTGCCAGAATTTTATAAGTTTCAATGAGATCCCCTCTCATTCTTCTAAACTCCAGCGAGTACAAGCCCAATCGTCCCAATCTCTCCTCATACGTCATTCCTGCCATCCCAGGTATCAGTCTGGTGAATCTTCGCTGAACTCCTTCCATGGCAAGAATATCCTTCGTCAGATAAGGCGACCAAAACTGCACACAATACTCAAGATGTGGTCTCACCAAGGCCCTGTACAACTGCAGCAAGACATCCTTGTTCCTGTACTCAAACCCTCTCGCTACGAAGGCCAACATACCATTTGCCTTCTGCAGCCAACTCCTTTTAAACCCTAGGATGTAGGCCATCAGGTCCAGGGGATTTGTCAACTTTTAGCCCCATTAATTTCTCCAGTACTTTTTCGTTACTAATATTAATTTCTTTCAGTTCCTCACTCTCATTAGACACTTGGTTCCCCACTATTTCCGGTATTTTTTTTGTGTCTTCTACTGTGAAGACAGATACAAAATATTTGTTTAACACCTCTGCCATTTCCTTATTCCCCATTATAATTTCTCCTGTCTCTGCCTCTATGGGACCCACGTTTACTTTTGTTAACCTTTTCCTTTTTACATACTTGTAAAAGCTCCTACAATCTGTTTTTATATTTCTTGCTAGTTTACTCTCATATTCTATTTTCTCCTTCTTTATCAATTTCTTGGTCGTCCTTTGCTGATTCCTAAAACCCTTCCAATCTTCAGGCTTACTACTCTTTTTGGCAACAATGTAAGCCTCACTGTACCTCTCTGTACCTTCCTGACCCACTCTGCTTGATTTTACCCAAATCGCTACACTGCTCTACAGCCTTGACTTTCTTCTTTAGACTTATAAATTTACCTTTACCCTCCCCCTCTTTATTAGTTTAAAGCCCAATCTATCGCCCTAGTTAGTCGATTCGCCAGTAACATACACAGGATAATGCACACACTAACACACTATACAACGCAAATACTGTAACGCACAGTATAATGCACCCACTGCAACATAATATAGCGCACACGCTGTACCTTAGTATAATGCACACACTGCAGCACACACTGCAACACACACACACACACAGTAACACACACACACAGTAACACACACACAGTAACACAGTAGTGAGTACCTGGCCAGTTCTTTCGCACTGGTCTTTGTCAGGGCCACCACTCCAGCTTTGGATGCTGTGTAATTTGCCTGTCCCAGATTTCCAACCTGCCACAATAGAGCAAAGGCAGAGTAAATCTCCTCACACAAACACACTGCAGCCCACGCACCCCCATCTCCCCTTCACAGCGGGGACACTGTCAGACTGAAACCCAGCAGGGCCGTGTGGAGCACTCTTTCTTCAGCCTTATATTAAACCCACAGATCGCTGGCAAGGGGCACGTTTCTTCCCAAGTGACTCGCTTGGCCCTCGAGCCAGACAGTGAGGCACAAGAAAGCCCCAAACACAGGGCTGGGAGGTAGAGTGGGTCATTCGCTGACCTTTCACCTCTGGAGCGTGGATTCAAATCGAACCTAGACTGATGGGATTTTTTTTTGTTATTTATTAATTCACGGGATGTGGGCCTCGCTGGCAAGGCCAGAATTTATTGCCCATCCCTAGCTGCCCTTGACAAGGTGGTGGTGAGCTGTCTTCTTGAACCGCTGCAGTCCGTGTGATGAAGGTACTCCCACAGTGCTGTTAGGGAGGGAATTCCAGGATTTTGATCCAGCGACGATGAAGGAATGGCCAATATATGTACAAGTCAAGATGGTGTGTAACTTGGAGGGGAGTGTGGAGGTGGTGGTGTTCCCATGCGCCTGCTGCCCTTGTCCTTCTAGGTGGTAGAGGTCGCGGGTTTGGGAGGTGCTGCCGAAGAAGCCTTGGTGAGTTGCTGCAGTGCATCTTGTAGATGGTTCACACTGCAGCCACGGTACGCTGGTGGTGGAGGGAGTGAATGTTTAAGGCAGTGGATAAGAATATAAGAAATAGGAGCAGGAGTAGGCCATACGGCCCCTCGGGCCTGCTCCGCCATTCAATAGGATCATGGCTGATCCGAATCTAGACTCGCGTCCACTTCCCTGCCCTCTCCCCGTAACCCCTAATTCCCTTATCTGCTAGGAAACTGTCTATCTCCATTTTAAATTTATTTAATGTTGCAGCTTCCACAGCTCTCTGGGGTAGCAAATTCCATAGATTTACTACCCGCTGAGTGAAGAAGTTTCTCCTCATCTCAGTTTTGAAAGGGCAGCCCCTTATTCTAAGATTATGCCCCCTAGTTCTAGTCTCACCCATCAGTGGAAACATCCTCACCGCATCCACCCGATCAAGCCCCCTCACAATCTTATATGTTTCGATAAGATCGCCTCTCATTCTTCTGAACTCCAATGCGTAGAGTCCCAACCTACTCAACCTTTCCTCATACGTCAACCCTCTCATCTCCGGAATCAACCGAGTGAACCTTCTCTGAACCGCCTCGAGAGCAAGTATATCTTTTCTTAAATATGGAAACCAAAACTGCATGCAGTATTGCAGGTGTGGCCTCACCAATACCCTGTATAACTGCAGCAAGACGTCCCTGTTTTTATACTCCATCCCCCTTGCAATAAAAGCCAAGATTCCATTGGCCTTCCTGATCACCTGCTGCACCTGCATACTAACTTTTTGTGTTTCATGCACCAGGACCCCCAGATCCCTTTGTACTGTAGCACTTTGCAGTTTCACTCCATTTAGATAATAACTTGCTCTTTGATTTTTTCTGCCAAAGTGCATAACCTCACACTTTCCAATGTTATATTCCATCTGCCAAATCTCTGCCCACTCACTTAGCCTGTCTATGTCCTTTTGCAGGTTTTTTATGTCCTCCTCACTCACTGCTTTCCCTCCCATCTTTGTATCGTCGGCAAACTTGGATATGTTGCACTCGGTCCCTTCCTCCAAATCGTTAATATAGATTGTAAAGAGTTGGGGTCCCAGCACTGACCCCTGCGGAACACCACTAGTTACTGATTGCCAGCCCGAGAATGAACCATTTATCCCAACTCTTTGTTTTCTGTTAGATAGCCAATCTTCCACCCATGCCAGTATATTACCCCCAATCCCGTGATTTCTTATCTTGATCAGTAATCTTTTGTGTGGAACCTTGTCAAATGCCTTTTGGAAGTCCAAATACACTACATCCACTGGTTCCCCTTTATCCACCCTGTATGTTACATCCTCAAAGAATTTGAGCAAATTTGTCAAACATGACTTCCCCTTCATAAAACCATGCCTACTTTGTCCTATTAAATTATGTTTATCCAAATGCTCTGTTACTGTTTCCTTAATAATGGACTCCAACATTTTGCCAACCACAGATGTTAGGCTAACTGGTCTATAGTTTCCAGCTTTTTGTCTACTTCCCTTCTTAAATAAGGGTGTTACATTAGCAGTTTTCCAATCTGCCGGGACCTTTCCTGAGTCCAGGGAGTTCTGGAAAATAGTCACCAATGCATCCACAATCCCTACCGCCACTTCTCTCAAGACCCTAGGATGTAGGCCATCAGGTCCGGGGGATTTATCCGCCTTAAGTCCCATTATTTTACTGAGTACCATCTCCTTAGTGATTTTAATCGTCTTTAGCTCCTCCCCCCGCCATTGCCCCCTGTTTGTCCAGTGTTGGGATATTTTTAGTGTCCTCTACTGTAAAGACTGATACAAAATATTTGTTCAGCGTCTTTGCCATCTCCATGTTCCCCACCACTAGTTTCCCGGTCCCATCCTCTAAGGGACCAACTTTCACTTTAGCCACCCTTTTTCTTTTTATATAGCTGTAGAAACTCTTGCTATCTGTTTTTATATTTTTTGCTAGTTTACTTTCATAAGCTATCTTCCCTTTCTTAATTAATCTTTTAGTTATTGTTTGCTGGCTTTTAAATGCTTCCCAATCTTCTATCCTCCCACTAGATTTGGCTACTTTATATGCCCTTGTTTTCAGTCAGATACTATCCTTTATTACTTTACTAAGCCACAGATGGCTGTCTTTTCTTTTACTCCCCTTTTTCCTCAGTGGAATATATTTATCTTGAAAGATGTGAACTATCTCCTTGAATGTAGACCACTGCTCTTGTACCGTCTTACACTTTAATCTGTTTTCCCAGTCCACTTTAGTCAATTCTACTCTCATACCTTCATAGTCTCCTTTATTTAAGCTCAGTATGCTGGTTTGAGATCCAACTCTCTCACCCTCAAACTGAATTTGGAATTCAACCATATTATGGTCACTCATTCCAAGGGGATCCTTTACTAGGACATTTTTTATTAATCCTGGTTCATTACACAGGACCAGATCTAAGATTGCCTGTCCCCTGGTTGGTTCAGTTACATACTGCTCAAGGAACCCGTCCCTAATACACTCTATGAACTCTTCCTCAAGGCTGCCATGCCCAATTTGATTAGTCCAGTCAATATGAAAGTTAAAATCCCCCATGATTATAGCTGTTCCCTTATTACAAGCCCCAACTATTTCCTGATTTATACTCCGACCAAGAGTTGCAACTGTTAGGAGGCCTATAGACTAGGCCCACTAGTGACTTTTTCCCCTTCTTATTCCTCATCTCCACCCAAACTATTTCACTATCCTGATCCTTTGACCCAATATCATTTGACTATTGCAGTGATTTCATCCTTGATTAACATAGCAACCCCACCTCCCTTTCCTTCCTGTCTGTCCTTCCTAATTGTCAAATACCCTTGTATGTTTAGTTCCCAGTCATGATTATCTTGCAGCCATGTTTCCGTAATGGCCACCAGATCATACCCATGTGTAGTTATTTGTACCGTCAACTCGTCAATTTTGTTACGAATGCTGCGTGCATTCAGATAAAGAACTTTCAAATATGTTTTCTGACAATTTATTCCTGCTTTTACCCCTTTTACTACTTTACCTTTATCATTATATACATTCTGTCCCTTCCTGACACGCTCTGGTTTTTAATTCCCCCACTGCTACCTTGCTCTATTGCCTTCTCCGGTCATTTTTATTTTTCGCTCTCTTAAAACCTCCCCCCAACTAATTAGTTTAAAGCCCTCTCTACAGCCCTAGCTATTCGATTCGCCAGGACTCTAGTCCCAGCACTGGCCAAGTGAAGTCCGTCCCAACGGAACAGCTCTCTCCTGTCCCAGTACTGATGCCAGTGTCCCAGGAAGCAAAACCCATTTCTCCCACACCAAGCTTTGAGCCACGCATTTAACTCTCTAATTTTATTTACCCTAGCCAAATTTGCATGTGGCTCAGGTAGTAATCCAGAGATTATTACCCTTGTGGTTCTGCTTTTTAATTTGGCCCCTAGCTGCTCAAACTCCCTCAGCAGAACCTCCTTTCTTGTCCTATCTATGTCGTTGGTACCAACATGGACCACGACAACTGGATCCTCCCCCTCCCACTCCAAGTTTCTCTCCAGCCCAGAGGAGGTGTCCTTAACCCAGGCACCGGGCAGGCAACACAGCCTTCGGGACTCTCGCTCTCGGCTGCAAAGAACTCTCTCTATCCCCCTAACAATACTATCCCCTACCACTACAACATTTCTTTTATCTCCCCCCACTTGAATGGCCCCCCGCTCCACGGTGCTGTGGCCAGGTTGCTCATCCTCCCCGCAGTCCCTGTTCCCATCCTCACAGGGAGTAAGAGCCTCAAACCTGTTCGACAAGAGCAAGGGCTGCGGCTCCTCCAACACTACCCCCTGGATCCCCGTACCTGCCTCACTCCTGTCACACCATCCTGACCCTGGCCACGGGCTACATCGGAATTAATTAATCTAATTGGTGTGACGACCTCCTGATACACAGAGTCCAGGTAACTCTCCCCCTCCCTGATGTGTCTCAGTGTTTGAAGCTCGGACTCCAGCTCTTCAACACGGAGCCGGAATTCCTCGAGCAGCCAACACTTACTGCAAATGTGATCACTGTGAGCATCAATGGTGTCCACCAGCTCCCACATATTGCAGCAGCAACACATCACCTGATCTCCCATTCTATGTAATTAATTACATTTATTAATATTATTCTTAAATACCCTCTGCCCCGATTCTAGATGATGAATATCGCACCTTAGAAACTATAAACCAGAGAGTTTAAGCTTAAAAAGAGAGAAAAACTCACCAACCAATCACTGACCCGCTTTCTGGTGACGTCACACTTGGATTACTTTTTACCTCTCTCCTTCCCTCTGAGGTCCGAGACTGGAGACTGGTAAACCTACCTGGGTCTCTGAAGCTTTTTCAAGCTTCCCGCTCGCGCCTCCCGCCGACACCCGCGGTCTGAGGCCTTACCTGGGTCTCTGAAGCTTTTTCAAGCTTCCCGCTCGCGCCTCCCGCCGACACCCGCGGTCTGAGGCCTTACCTGGGTCTCTGAAGCTTTTTTAAGCTTGCCGCTCGCGCCTCCCGCCGACACCCGCGGTCTGAGGCCTTACCTGGGTCTCTGAAGCTTTTTTAAGCTTCCCGCTCGCGCCTCCCGCCGACACCCGCGGTCTGAGGCCTTACCTGGGTCTCTGAAGCCTTTTCAAGCTAATCAAGCAGGTTGCTTTGTCCTGGATGATGTCAAGCTTCTTGATTGTTGTTGGAGCTGCTCTCATCCAGGCAAGTGGAGAGTATCCCATCACACTCCTAACTTGTGCCTTGTAGATGGTGGAAAGGGATGAATTTATAGCACAGAAACAGGCCATTCGGCCCAACTGGTCTATGCCAGTGTTTATGCTCCACACGAGCCTCCTCCCACCCCTCTTCATCTCACC
Organism: Somniosus microcephalus; assembly: GCF_052327205.1. Taxonomy (NCBI): domain Eukaryota; kingdom Metazoa; phylum Chordata; class Chondrichthyes; order Squaliformes; family Somniosidae; genus Somniosus; species Somniosus microcephalus. The sequence goes on along the minus strand of NW_028225179.1, from coordinate 107,604,145 downwards.
CTATCAACATAACCTTTTATTTCTTTCTCCCTCATATACTTATCTAGGTTCCCCTTAAATGCATCTATACTGTTCGCCTCAACTACTCCCTGTGGTAGCGAGTTCCACATTCTAACCACGCTCTGGGTAAAGAAGTTTCTCCTGAATTCCCTGTTGGATTTATTAGTAACTATTTTGTATTTATGGCCCTTATGTTTTTGACTCACCCACAAGTGGACACATCTTCTCTACGTCTACCCTATCAAACCCCTTCATAATCTTGAAGCCCTCCATCAGGTCACTAATAAAGATAACAATCTTGTTGGATCATGTATACATTTGCTTTTGTAATTTTTTTAAAAACTGAAACCAAGTCAGGATGGTGTGTGACTTGGAGGTGGTGGTGTTCCCATGCGCCTGCTGCCCTTGTCCTTGTAGGCGGTGGAGGTTGCGGGTTTGGGAGGCGCTGTCGAAGAAGGGAACTGAACAGGGAATAAAGGCGCCAGCCCCAGCGCCTTCCCACCATGCCATCTGTGCGTACCTTGCCCACAATGCTTCCCAGGTTGATGATGGAGCCCTTCTTAGCGCCGCTGGTGATCAACGCTTTGGCAACTGCCTGGGTCACCAGGAACGTACCCTGCGGAGACACAGTTCCAGAGACAAGGGTCAGCGGGAGCACGTGCAGAAAGGAAGGAAGGAAGGAAACAGAATTTAAAAGAGGAAATGCCTCCCAGGTCAGTCGGCAGCGGAGGAGAGAAATGGAGAGGTTAATGTTTCGTGGAACAGAGCGTTTAACTGCTTTCAACATCAAGCCTGCTCAGCTGTTTAAACAGTTCAAGCTCTTCCATCGACCTTTCATAGGAATGAAGGTTAGTGTGGTAAACCACTTTTATCGTTCACTATCGTTACACTATAGTTATCACTGTTATATCGTTACTCTATGGTTATCACTGTTCACACTGTTGTATCACTATACGAGGTCGCCTCTTGTCACGCTGTTATACCTGGGCTGACCACTGCTGACTCCGCCCACGGCTCCACCTACCTGCCCAGGTATAAAGGTGGTCGACTGGCTGGTATTCCTCCTTGTTGGATCCGATCACCCACGAGGGTGGGCTCTGTTATTTAGCCAATAAAAACCTATAGTTACTTTCTTAACTCGTCGCTTTTCATTGGATAAATTGATAGGTATATCAATTTTATTGGCTAAATTTTAAAATGTCGTTACTTGAGCAGCCAAACGAGCAGCCAAACGACCAGCCAGACGCCCAGCTACAACAGCCACAGCAGCCAGCTTGGCTGCGAGCCCTCCGACCACCGCACCTGGATCTAAACCCACAGGCAGCAAACTCAGCCCTCGACTTCGAACACTGGCTGAGCTGTTTCGAGTCCTACCTGGGAGAATCCGGCGTGCCTCAGAAATCCAAGCTAAGAGTTCTGACCGCCCAAGTGAGCCCTAAAGTATTCGCACTCATCCGGGACCTTAAAACATACGAGGACGCCATCAACCGGCTGAAACGACAGTACCAGAGCCCGGTAAATTCCATGTATGCCAGACACCTCCTAAGATCCCGCCCGCAACAACCAGGAGAGTCTGTAGATGAATTTTTACAGGCGCTACAAGCACTCGGCAGGGACTGTAACTTTAAAGCGGTAACGGTGGCAGAAAATACTGAAGACAATGTCCGCGATGCCTTCGTGAAAGGCCTGCGGTCCGACTACTCACGGCAAAGACTGCTTGAAGCAAAGGACCTCGACCTGGACACAGCTGCAGCCCTCGCTCGCTCCCTAGAAGTGGCCCGTCGGGACCTCGAGGCATATTCCAGGTACTGTAATTTGCGACCCTGGGGCTCGGGACCGACCCCGACCGCAATACCCCCCGCAGCACCCCCCCTGGGACCTACCTCAGCGTCGGCGTCCCGGACCCGATCGGGACCGCCACCCCCGGTACCGGCTGCGACATCGGACCCCCGCGATCGGGCCGCCGGCTGCTTCTTCTGCGGCCAGGCGAAACACCCGAGGGCGCGCTGCCCAGCCAGAGACGCGACCTGCTCGAGCTGCCTGAAGAAAGGCCACTTTGCAAAGGCCTGCAGAGGGAGATCAACAGAGGCCAGCAGTGCCTCATGCGAGCTGTGGGGGCGGCCATCTTCCATCAAGGCCACAGAGGCCAGCATCCCCACATGTGAGCCATGGGGGCGGCCATCTTTGATCCAGGCAACCGACACCACCAGTGCCTCATGTGAGTTGTGGGTGCAGCCATCTTCTCCGCCATTTTGTCCAACCTCGTGGGCGCCGCCATTTTACCCACCACGCTCGACTGCCACCGTGCCTCCAGACCCGACCACCGCCTCACCCGCAGACGACAGCAACTCGCTCAGCTATACACTAGCCTCCGTCACACTGGACCAAGCCCGCCCGCACCACCTGTCCAAGTCCATGATGGACATCAAAGTAAACGGCCACGCCACGACCTGCCTGTTCGACAGCGGAAGCACGGAGAGTTTCATCCACCCAGACACGGTGAGCCACTACTCCCTCACGGTCCGGCCAACGCGCAACCGGATCTCGATGGCATCGAGGTCCCACGCCACAGACATCAGCGGCTACTGTGTTGTGACCCTGTCGGTTAAGGGCACGGAGTATAAAAATTTTAAACTCCTCGTCCTGCCCCAGCTATGCGCTGCCGTCCTACTAGGTCTAGACTTCCAATCCCACCTCCAAAGCGTCACGCTAGCATACGGCGGACCCCTCCCCCCACTCACAGTCGACAACCAACAGATTTTAAACCGCCCACCGTGTAACACCTGCGGCCTATCCACCCTCAAGGTCCCGCCACCTTCCCTGTTCGCCAACCTCACCCCCGACTGCAAACCCGTCGCTACCAAGAGCAGGCGGTACAGCGCCGGGGACAGAGCTTTCATTAGCTCCGAGGTGCAGCGTCTCCTGAAGGAGGGCATCATCGAGGGGAGCACCAGCCCCTGGCGTGCCCAGGTCGTGGTCGTTAAGACCGGCAATAAAAACCGCCTGGTCATCGACTACAGCCAGACCATAAACAGGTACACCCAGCTGGACGCATACCCCCTTCCCCGCATATCTGATATGGTCAATCAGATCGCACAATACCGAGTATTCTCGACCATCGACCTTAAGTCGGCCTACCACCAACTCCCTATCCGCCCTGAGGACCGCCAGTATACCGCCTTCGAGGCGAATGGCCGCCTCTACCACTTCCTTAGGGTCCCCTTCGGCGTCACCAACGGGGTTTCGGTCTTCCAAAGGGAGATGGACCGGATGGTTGACCAGAACGGGCTGCACGCCACGTTCCCCTACCTAGATAACGTCACCATCTGCGGCCGCGACCGGCAGGACCATGATGTTAATCTGGAGAGATTCCTCCGTACGGCCCAACGGCTGAACCTCACCTACAATAAGGAGAAATGTGTGTTTAACACCTCGCGCCTTGCCATCCTCGGCTGTGTAGTAGAGAACGGAGTCATCGGCCCCGACCCCGAAAGAATGCGCCCCCTCATGGAGCTACCCCTCCCCCACTGTCCAAAGGCACTAAAGAGAACCCTGGGGCTCTTCGCCTACTATGCCCAATGGGTGCCCAATTATGCGGACAAAGCCAGGCCCCTCATGAAGTCCACATCCTTCCCCCTTACGGAGGAAGCGTGCGCAGCCTTCTCCCTCATTAAGGGAGACATTGCCAAGGCCACAATGCACGCAGTGGATGAGTCCATCCCCTTCCAAGTGGAGAGCGATGCATCCGACTTCGCCCTAGCCGCTACCCTTAACCAGGAGGGGAGACCGGTGGCCTTCTTCTCAAGGACCCTACAGGGCCCTGAGATCCGACACTCGTCAGTCGAGAAGGAGGCCCAGGCGATTGTGGAGGCGGTACGACGCTGGAGGCATTACCTGGCAGGCAAACGATTTACCCTCCTCACCGACCAGCGTTTGGTCGCTTTTATGTTTAATAACAAGCTGAGGGGCAAAATCAAGAATGACAAGATCTTGAGGTGGAGAATCGAGCTCTCCACCTATGATTATGATATCTTGTACTGGCCAGGTAAGCTGAACGAACCCCCTGATGCTCTTTCACGAATTACATGCGCCAGCGCGCAAATTGATAGACTTCAGACCCTCCACAACGACCTCTGCCACCCCGGAGTAACCAGACTTTACCACTTCATTAAGGCCCGCAACCTGCCCTACTCCATCGAGGAGGTCAGGACCATGACCAGGAACTGCCAGACCTGTGCCGAGTGCAAACCGCACTTCTTTAGGCCGGACAGAGCAAGCCTGATCAAGGCCACCCGCCCCTTCGAGCGCTTGAGCATCGATTTTAAGGGGCCCCTCCCGTCCTCTGACCGCAATGTTCTCAACATTGTTGATGAGTACTCCCGTTTCCCCTTTGCCTTCCCCTGCCCAGACATGACCAGTACCACGGTCATTAAATGCCTGAACGACCTCTTCGCCTTGTTCGGGTTCCCAAACTATATACATAGTGACCGGGGCTCCTCCTTCATGAGCGAGGAACTCCGTCAGTTCCTACTAGCGAGAGGTATTGCTGCAAGCAGGACCACCAGCTACAACCCCCGAGGGAACGGGCAGGTGGAAAGAGAGAACGCGACGGTATGGAAGGCCGTCCTCTTAGCCTTAAAGTCTAAGGGCCTCCCAACTTCCCGCTGGCAGGAAGTCCTCCCAGCAGCGCTGCATTCCATCCGGTCACTACTGTGCACGGCCATTAACGCCACCCCCCATGAACGAATGTTTGTTTTCCCCAGGAAGTTAACTACAGGTACCACGCTACCAACCTGGCTGACCTCTCCGGGGCCCGTCCTGCTGCGAAAGCACGTGAGGGCCCATAAAACGGACTCCCTGGTCGAGAGGGTGAACCTCCTGCACGCCAACCCCCAGTACGCCTATGTGGCATACCCAGACGGGCGGGAGGACACAGTCTCCTTACGAGACCTCGCACCCTCGGGCACTCCTGAGACACCACCGTTCCCCCCCCCCCCCCCCCCCACGCCACCTGAGGTAGACGGCATGCCGGAACCCCACGAGCCTTCGCCGACCACGCAGACACCAGCATTAACACCGGATAATGCAACACCGCCGCTGCGACGATCAGAAAGGCTTACGAGGCCTCCGGACAGACTGACATACCAGAACTGGTAGTACACTTCACCCCGCCGGACTCAAATCTAAACAAGGGGTGAATGTGGTAAACCACTTTTATCGTTCACTATCGTTACACTATGGTTATCACTGTTATATCGTTACTCTATGGTTATCACTGTTCACACTGTTGTATCACTATACGAGGTCACCTCTTGTCACGCTGTTATACCTGGGCTGACCACTGCTGACTCCGCCCACGGCTCCACCTACCTGCCCAGGTATAAAGGTGGTCGACTGGCTGGTATTCCTCCTTGTTGGATCCGATCACCCACGAGGGTGGGCTCTGTTATTTAGCCAATAAAAACCTATAGTTACTTTCTTAACTCGTCGCTTTTCATTGGATAAATTGATAGGTATATCAGTTAGGTCACGTGATGTCTGCTGATATCGGGTGAGGTTTTCTCCAGCCAGGACAGGTCAGCAACATCTTAAACACTGCAGAAAGATTCCTTATGTTCCAGTGAAACTGTAAGTGAGTTCCGAAAGGAAGATTTCAACAGTGAATGGTGGAAGACTTCCCACTCTACATAAGAACATAAGAAATAGGAGCAGGAATAGGCCACTTGGCTCCTCGAGCCTGCTCCACCATTCAATAAGATCATGGCTGATCTTGGGTTCAAAGCCACTTCCCTGCCCGCTCCCCATAACCCTTCACTCCCTTATCTTGCAAAAATCTGAATATCTCCACCGTAAATGTATTTAATGACCCAGCCTGCACGGCTCTCTGGGGCAGAGAATTCCACAGATTTACGACCCTCAGAGAAGAAATTCCTCATCTCAGTTCCAAAAGGGCGACCCCTTTATTTTGAAACTATGCCCCCGAGTTCTAGATTTCCCCACAAGGGGAAACATCCTCTCTGTATCTACCTTGTCGAGCCCCCTCAGTATCTAATTATGTTTCAATACGATCACCACTCATTGTCCTAAATTCCAATGAGTATAGGCCCAACCTGCTCAACCTTTCTTCATAAGTCAATCACCTCATCTCAGGAATTAACCGAGTGAACCTTCTCTGAACTGCCTCCAATGCAAGTATATCCTTCCTTAAATAAGGAGACCAAAACTGTACGCAGTACTCCAGGTGTGGTCTCACCAACGCCCTGTACAGTTGTAGCAGGACTTCTCTGCTTTTATACTCCAAACCCCTTGCAATAAAGGTTTAGGATGTCGCTGACAGAGACTGGAGGAAACCCTTCTAGGTCAGTGCGAGGAGTCACGATGAGTGGATCATATTAGCCAACCCCTTCCTATCGGACCTAAGCGATCATAAAACTACCGGGTCTGAAATCACGACCCGCAATAGTAGTGGCAAATCGATTAATCTGTGCTTAGCAAATTCCTTGCCCCACTATTTTAATTGGTTTATTTTAAATGTCAGCTTGGCTCAGTTGGTATCACTCTCGCCTCTAAGTCAGAAGGCTGTGGGTTCAAGTCACACTCCAGAGATTTGAGCGCATAATCCAGGCTGACACTCCAGTGCAGTGCTGAGGGAGCGATGCACTGTCAGAGGTGCCGTCTTTCGGATGAGATGTTAAACCGAGGCCCCATCTGCCCTCTAAGCTGGTCGTAAAAGATCCCACGGCAGTATTGGAAGAACAGGTAGGGAGTTCTTCCCGGTGTCCTGGCCAATATTTATCCCTCAACCAACAGCACTAGAACAGATTATCCGGTCATTTATTTCATTGCTGTTTGTGGGATCTTGCTGTGTGCCGATTGGCTGCCACATTTCCTACATTACAACAGTGACTACACTTCAAAAGTAATTCACCGGCTGTAAAGCGCTTTGGGACGTCCCAAGGATGTGAAAGGCACTATAGAAATGCAAGTTCTTTCTCAACGGATTATTACATTCAACTGGAGACTGAGGCAGTTGCTATGAATGCATCAACCTGTGTGTTACTAATATTACACCGCGTGATTTTTGCCTGGAGTTGCGAATATCTTCCATAAAATTCAATCTGGCTACCTAAAATCGTGGAAATGAAAAGCAGGTGGTTTCTATAACGCCCGGCTTACACCCAGGGGCCGGGTTGAACATCTACCCTATTACGTCAAATTCCCCCTTCTCCTCCGTGTTCAGTCTCCATCCTCTTGTCAATGACACCCACCTTCAAATTAACCTTTAACACTCGGTCGAAAGCTTCTTCCTCCATCTTCAGAAGCAAGCTATCCATGGTGATTCCAGCGCAGTTCACTGCTATGCAGGGAGGCCGAGAAAACTGCGTCTGAAAGAGGAAACGCAGAAGGGGGGCAAAAGTTACTGTGGGGGCGGGGGAGAAATCTGTGAAACCATCAACCCAGTCTGCAAGGGCAAAGATCACAGGCTCACACAATAAGGTTCAAACCACGATGATGCCCTGTGCCCTTTTGGTCTCATCCTTCCAGGAAACCAACCCAGCACCTTCTCATTGCAATATCTGGTTGTTTCTCAGGTGCGTCCAGTGTCTGGGCCTCAGCTGCCTCCCCGGGTAACCTGTTCCAGCTGATGGTCGCCCTCTGCGTCAAGAATAATTACTGGGAGTCTGTCCTTAGCGTGCCCTTTGCAAGTCTATCCTGCTACCCTGACCAATCTGAAATTACAGCTCGGGACTGACACTCCCTGCCCAGCTAAGGATCATCTCCTACTCTCTCAGGTCCTTTCGGGAGGCATCACTTTTCAAGGCTTGTCCAATTGTTCCTCATATTTCACTCCACCAACACAGCCGGGTTGCTACTACGGGCACGATCTTGCCAGCCCTGGGGGGGCGGGTATGGGTCCCGACACCTTGGAGGTGGGAAGGGATTACAGCCACTTAACTGCCTGTTAACAGGTAGGTAACAGGCAGATAAGAGGATTATCCCCATTTACCCACACGAATGCGGGCTTCCCGAAGGTTGCGAACCCCGCCAGGGTCACCGAGGCGAGTAGTGGGTCTGCGGGGGTCGGAGGGGTGCAAAAGTGCGCTGTGAAGGTAAGTGATGGGTGCAAGTGTGGAGAGGTGAGTATGTGAGTTAAGTGGAAAGTGATAGAAAATGTTTCCTTACCTTTGTTTCTTCCTGCAGGCTTCAAATGTTGGGGATGCGGAGAGTCTCGGACCTCCGCGGTAGAGATGACAGATGGCCGTTGCATTCTCCATTGCAACACCCATCTCATTTCTGCAAAAGAAAGAGGTTTGATGAGGTCTTGAATTCAAGAACTCATCAAACCACAGAGAATGTCAGTGTTTGACAGCTGCACAGAGCTGTCAAACGATGACAATTCATCTGTCAAAATTTTTTTGACAGATGAAACATCATACGCTGACGTTCTCTGTAACCGGCTTCCCCTTAATTGGCCTGCTAAACCCGCTGGGTGGGCTTAATAAGGTCAATCAAAGGAAAATAGCGTGGGTTGGCCAGAAGTTGATGGAGGCGGGACTGAAACCCCACAAGTGGAAATCCCGCCTCCAAAAGATCCCCATTGGCAAAATCCAGCCCTATGATTTGGACATCTCCCAATACTATTTATTGGTGCTCCCGGCAATAAGGCAGCTTCAGCAGAAAAACTCCCCTCTCCTATCAATTGAAACCGGCGTACCTTGTGTGAGGAGCGAATGGGTTCGCGCCCTACAAGATTGACATTTACCCATTTATGCTGTCACCCGCCAGAACGATTGAGATGCCCACACTCATCTCCCGATCTCTGATTTATGGGCTTTGGGAGGCGGGTGACACAACAAGGCAGCATTTATTGCCCATTCCTAGGTGCCCCGAGGTCATTGAGAGTCAACCTCGTAGTCTGGCTCTGGAGTCACATGTAGGCCAGACCAGGTGGGTGTGACAAGCTCTCGTCCCTGAAGGACAAACGTAGGAACAGGAGTAGGCCATTCAGCCCCTCGAGCCTGTCCTGCCATTCAATCAGATCGTGGCTGATAAGAACATAAGACGTAGGAGCAGGAGTAGGCCATTGGGCCCCTCGAGCCTGCTCCGCCATTCAATAAGATCATGGCTGATCTGATCTTGGCCTCAACTCCACTTCCCTGCCCGCTTCCCATAACCCTTGACTCCCTTACCATTCAAAAATCTGTCTATCTCCACCTTAAATATATTCAATGACCCAGCCTCCATAGCTCTCTGGGGAAGTGAATTTCAAAGATTCATGACCCTCTGAGAAGAAATTTCTCCTCATTTCCGATTTAAATGGGTGTCCCCTTATTCTGAAATTATGCCCCCTAGTTCTAGATTCCCCCACGAGTGGAAACATCCTCTCTGCATCTACCCTGTCAATTCCCCTCAAAATCTTATGTTTCAATAAGATCACCTCTCATTCTTCTAAACTCCAATGAGTATAGGCCCAACCTGCTCAACCTTTCTTTATAAGACAACCCCTTCATCTCCGGAATCAACCTCGTGAACCTTCTCTGAACTGCCTCCAATGCAAATATATCCTTCCTTAAATAATGAGACTAAAACTGTACGCAGTACTCCAGGTGTGGTCTCACTAATACCCTGTACAGTTGTAGCAGGACTTCCCTACTTTTATACTCCATTCCCTTTGCAATAAAGGCCATTTGCCTTTCTGCACATCAACTCCATTTGCCCGATAGCAAAATACTGCAGATGTTGGAAATCCGAAATAACAACAGAAAATGCTGGAAAAACTCAGCAGGTCAGGCAACATCCGTGGAGAGAAATTTGAGTTGACGTTTCGGGTCGAACCCTTCTTCAAAACTGGAAAGAAAAGAAACTAGATCAAAGGCAGGGCTGCGATCGGACAAAAGAATAAAAGAAACAAAAGAAGTAAAAGAGATTAGAAGCTAGACGAGATGGTAATAGGCTGAGATTAGGTGTAAAGTGTACTGGCAGGGCAAAAGATAGCTGCCAGGTGTGAGAGAGAAACAAAAGGAAAGGGGGGGGGGGGAAAAAGGAGTGGAAAAATTACAAGAAAAAATGAAATGGGGGCCGAGCTTATGATCTGAAATTGTTGAACTCGATATTGAGACCGGAAGGCTGCAGAGTGCCTAATCGGAAGATGAGGTGCTGTTCCTCGAGTTTACGTTGAGCTTCCGTGGAACAATACAAGAGGCCAAGGACGGTGAGGTCGGAGTGGGAATGGAGCGGTGAATTAAAATGACAGGCGACCGGAAGCTCGGGGTCACCCTTACGGACTGAACGGAGGTGTTCCACTGTGCTCCATATCCCTTGACACCCTTACCCAACAAAAATCTATCGATCTCAGTCTTGAACATGTCAACTGTTCCCCCCGGCATCCACAGGCTTTTTGGGGAGCATTCCAGATTTCCACTGCCCTTGGTGTGAAAAAGCACTTCCTGATGTAACTTCTGGCTCTAATTTTCTTGAAACATTTTACTAAAACCAAATTCCTAGAGGCCTCTTCCAGAGACCTGAACTCGATCCTAGATGAACGTACTGGGTGATTAAGCTCCATATTTAATTTATCACGAAAGGTTAAAGGACTTGGACTTGCCTTTTATTTTAGAAAAGGGAAGCCATTCGGATGATATAATCGACATTTTCAAGATTATGAAGGGAATTGACAAAACGGTTCAGGGCAAATTCTTCACCATGGTTAAGTGTAAATAAGAAGGCATGAGGTAAAAAATCAGACAGAACTTCGTCCATCCAAGGGAACACGTTTCCAGCAGACAGAATGCCTGATACAAGAAGCAATGAGAGGTGTTTCTACACAGAGAAAGGGAGGAAGGATCTGGTGAAAGGTGGGTAGTTGCAGTGGGGTCTAATACCCTTTCAATGGGCATTGAGTAAAGTGTCCAATACATACCACAACAGGCATCACTGAGCAAATGACCAAATACACCAAGTCAAGCCAGCACTGGGTAAATTAACGGGAGGAGGAGGCGCCATGAACACTCCCATCGCCAATAGTGACAGAGCTCAGCACGCGAGTGCAAAAGACAAGGCTGAAGCATTTGCAACCACCTTCAGCCAGAAGAGCCGAGTGGATGATCCATCTTGGCCTTCTCCTGAGGTCCCCACAATCACAGAAGCCAGTCTTCAGCCAATTTGATTCACTCCACGTGATATCAAGAAAGGGTTGAGCGCATTTGATACAGCAAAGGCTATGGGTCCCGACAACATCCCGGCTGTCGTGCTGAAGACTTGTGCTCCAGAACTAGCTGTTCCAGTACAGCTACAACACTGGCTTCTACCCGACAATGTGGAAAACTGCACATATATGCCCTGTCCACAAAAAGCAGGACAGATCCAATCCAGCCAATTACTGCCCCAGCAGTCTACTCTCAATCAGCAAAGTGATGGAAGGTGTCATTGATAGTGCTATTAAGTGGCACTTACTCACCAATAACCTGCTCACCAATGCTCAGTTTCCGCCAGGACCACTCAGCTCCAGACCTCATTACAACCTCCCCTTGACATTCAACGGGATTACCATCACTGAATCTCCCACCATCAACATCCTGGGGGTCACCATTGACCAGATACTTAACTGGACCAGCCACATAACTACTGTGGATACAAGAGCAGGTCAGAGGCTGGGTATTCTGCAGCGAGTGTCTCACCTCCTGACTCCCCAAAGCCATTCCACCATCTACAAGGCACAAGTAAGGAGTGTGATGGAATACTCTCGACTTGCCTGGATGAGTGCAGCTCCAACAACACTCAAGAAGCGCGACACCATCCAAGACAAAGCAGCCCGCTTGATTGGCACCCCCTCTACCACCTTAAACATTTACTCCCCCCACCACCGGCGTACTGTGGCTGCAGTGTGTACCATCTACAAGATGCACTGCAGCAACTTGCCAAGGCTTCTTCGACAGCACCTCCCAAACCCGCAACCTCTTCCACCTAGAAGGACAAGGGCAGCAGGCACATGGGAACACCACCACCTACAAGTTCACCTCTGTTGTGTCTCAAGGGGTTTTATACCCTTACCTATATAACAATTATTAAGAAGGACTCCGGGGTGGAGAGTTTAGTTAACGACCATTTTATTTACAAATGTGCTTCTTCACTCAATGCACTACATTTCCCATAGTGCATTGCAAATCACCACTACGGTATCCCATGTGGGACAATTCTAATACACATTCAAAATACACAACATATTTCCTCCCCCTTAAAATAGATTGTCCACAAAACAGAATAACTGAAAATGACTATAACTTTGGAAGAGAGGGTAGACTGCCTCTACATTCCACTTACCCTGGGGATTATTCTGCCCCATGCACACAGGTTAGCACTAACTGTAACTAAGGCGCTCTGGAGGCTGCCTTTCTCTTTGGGGGTAACGCCTAGTCTCAGGAGCAGGCTCTGGCTGGCTCTCCAGTGACCCTGCAGGCGTGGCTTCCTCCCTCGATGGCACAAGAGTGGATGGTGCCACCGTCTCAGGGTCGGACGACCAGTCCCTGCTGGAGCCCCCAGCAGGTCCTTGATCCTCTGTTTCTTGGGTTACCTGTGGCGACTGTCTTGGCAGTAACTGGTCTACATGCCGTCTCCATGTTCGGTCGTCTCCAGTGCGGACTCGGTATGAAACGGGGCCCGTCTTTTGAATGACCGTAGCCGGGACCCACCGCTCCGGGGTGGTGTAGTTACGCGCGAGTACTTTGCCCCCCACCACAAAGTGTCGTTCTTTGGACCTCTGAGCTCGTCTGCTGACTTGATCCTGCTGATTGGCGTGCACCACTGCTTCTGTGGACGTTGGCCTCAGCAGGTCAAGGCGTGTCCGTAGCTGCCTTCCCATGAGTAGGTAAGCAGGAGATGCTCCAGTCGTAGCACGACGCGTGTTTCGGTATTTCAGCAAGAAAGCATTCAGGCGCTGCTTTAGAGCAGCATCACTTCTTGCCGCTTTCAACGCGCGTTTCAGCGTTCTAACAAATCTCTCCGCCAATCCATTCGTGGATGGATGATAAGGCGCGGAGAACGTGTGCTGGATTCCATTGCTCTTGAGGAACTCCTCCATCTCCTGGGATGTGAACTGTGTTCCATTGTCGGTTACGATCTGCTCCGGCAGACCAAATCACCTGAACATCTCTCTGAGTCTCGATGGTTTTCTCCGTAGTGGTAGTGGACATTACTGCAACCTCCGGCCATTTGGAATGGGAGTCCACCGCGACCAGGAACATCGCTCTTTCCACTGGTCCCGCGAAGTCCAGATGGATCCGTTGCCACGGTGTCGCCGGCCATTCCCATGGATGCAGTGGCGCTGCTCTTGGCGTATCCCTGGTTGTCTCGCATGATGGGCATGATTTCGCTTCAACTTCAATTTCATGATCCAGACCGGGCCACCAGAAGTAGCTTCGTGCCAGCTCCTTCATCCGGACAATACCACAATGTCCTGAGTGCAGCTCGTTGAGGACATGTTTCCGCAGCTTTGGTGGTATGATCACTCGCATGCCCCAAAGGAGGCATCCTGACGTGACAGACAACTCCTTCCCTCTTGACAGGTAAGGTAGGAGCTCAGGTGGTGCGTCTGACACCCGTGATCCGTCTCCTCGCATCACCCGATCCAGCACCTTTGATAGCGTAGGGTCCACTCTGGTCTCTTTCTTGACCTGCCAGGCCGTGACAGGGGCATTGCTCACCATGTCAAAGTAGAAAATCTTCTGCTCACAGCCTTCAGAGGGCACAGGCAGCGGAAGTCTTGACAATCCGTCTGCATTGCCATGTGCTGCTGACCTCCGGTATTTGATGTTGTAATTATGAGCGCTTAACATCAGCGCCCAGCGCTGCATCCTGCACGCTGCCAGGGAGGGTATTCCTGTGTGTGGACCAAAGATCGATGTCAGAGGACGATGATCCGTCAGCAAGGTGAATTTCCTTCCGAACAAGTAGTGATGTAACTTTTTGATTCCAAAGATGATGCCCAAAACCTCTTTTTCGATCTGTGGGTATTTCACCTCCGCCTTGCTCAGGGACCTTGACACGAATGCAATCGGCTTCTCTTCGCCTGAGGGAAAGATGTGGGACACGACCGTGCTGACGCCATAAGGCGACGTGTCACAGGCCAGCTGAATCTGCAACGACGGGTCAAAGTGAGTCAACACTCTTGGGTCAGTCAAAGCTGCTTTGGCTTTCTTGAATGCAGCTTCGCACTCCTTCGTCCACGCCCAGGCCTTGCCCTGACACAGCAACTCATATAATGGCTTCAACAGTGATGCCAGCTGTGGAATAAACTTTCCGTAATAGTTCAGGAGACCTAAGAATGACCGCAGCTGGCCGACATTTGTAGGTGCAGGAGCGTCGGCAATGGCTTTCACTTTCGACGGTGCTGTGTGTAGGCTGTCCGCGTCGATGACATGGCCTAGGTACTCCACTGATGGCTTGAAAAATTCGCATTTGTCTTTGCGAACGCGTAAGCCATATTCTTCAAGACTTCCCAGTGTCTTCATCAGGTTCTGCAGATGCTCGTTGTCGTCCTTTTCTGTGACAAGGATATCGTCGAGATAACATTGTACTCCTGGAATGCCGCTTAAGATCTGGTCTATAGCCCGCTGAAACAATGCTGGTGCTGACGTTATACCAAAGGGTAGGCGGCAGTACCTGTAGAGGCCCTTGTGGGTGGTGATGGTGAGGTACTTCCGTGAGTCCTCTTCTACATTCATCTGCAAGTAGGCTTGGCATAGATCAATCTTGCTAAACTTCTGACCGCCTGCTAGACCCGCGAAAAGATCTTCAATGATGGGGAGGGGGTACTGTTCAGCTGAGAGCACAGGATTCACTGTTACTTTGAAATCTCCACATAAGCGAACCGCACCATCACTCTTCATCACTGGTACCATGGGCGTGGCCCACTCACTGTGCGAAACCGGCACCAGGACCCCTATCTTGATCAGACGCTCCAGGTCAGCCTCCACCTTTGGTCTGAGGGCGTAGGGAACGTTCCTGGCCTTCAGGAATCGTGGCTGGCTGTCAGGCTTCACCTTGAGTTTGACCGTAATCCCCTTCATACTCCCCAATTCTCCGTCAAAGACAGCTGCATGCTTTGTCAACACTGCCGCTAGCCCCGCCTCTTCGACTGACACCGCATTCACTTTTTTCCAATCCAGATGAATTTTCTCCAACCATGGCCTGCCCATCAGGGATGGATAGTCACCCTTGACCATGTAAACTGGCAGCATCACGGTTTGTCCATTAAGCTCCACCTTGACCTCCGTCTTACCCAGCATTGGGACTGTTTCCCCAGTGTAGGTCTTTAAGATGAGCTTGGCCGGCGTCAGTGATAAGTGGTTCAGTTTTTCTTTGAATAGCTTCTCTGAAATCAAGGAGACAGCGGCCCCCGTATCCAGCTCCATTTTGACCGGTATTCCCTCTAGTAGTGGAGTGACTCCATAGCCTGGTGAGCCTCCATTCACCGTTAACACATGGAGATTCAGCTCCCCATCAGAGTCTGTGTCACTGTCTTCCTGTTCTTGTTTCACCAAGTGTAGGTTTTTCTTTTTTAGAACACCAGTTGGATGTGTTTCCTTGTTTGTTTTTGTGTGTCTCTGTGTAGGATTGTTTGCTTTGCCCTTTACACACATGTTCAATGTGTCCTTTCTTTTCACATTTCCGACAGGTCAGGTCTTTACACCAGCAGTCAGATGGCTGATGACCTGACCTCCCACATCTGTAGCACTCTCTGGCACCCCTTGCATGCTTATCCGGTGTAGCTGCTACCCTGTGCACTCTTGTTGCAGCCCCCAACAGCTGTGCATCTTTAGCTGCTAACTCCATAGACACAGCGAGCTCCACTGCTGATTTAAGCGTCAGTTTGTCAGTCGTGAGCAAGCGCTTCTGTGTTGCTTCACATCTTAATCCACACACAAACCTATCACGGACAGTGTCATTTAGAGTTTCACCAAACTCACAATGCTCAGTTAGCTTCTTTAGCACTGCAACATGTTCGGCTATGGACTCACCCTCCCCTTGGTTTAGTTTGTGAAACCTGAACCTCTCGGCAATCAGCAGCGGCTTGGGTGCGAAATGTGTTTCCAAAACTTCCACAATCTGATCATATGTCTTAGCGCCGGGCTTATCCGGGTGCATCAAACTCCGTAACAAGCCAAATGTTTTTGCTCCGATCACACTGAGGAACGTCGCCACTTTCACGTCATCTTTAATGCCATTTGCAGTCACGAAAAATCCGAAACGCTCTGTATAAGCACTCCATTGCTCCACCATTTCATCAAATGGTCCAAATGCTCCGGTTAGCATAGCCATTTTGTTATCTTTTTTTTTCTTTACAGTCCTTTTCCTCCACTTCGTTTCACTGTATCGTTACTCTCCCCCTTCTTATTTGTGTAACACACGAACCGCCACCTTTACGAGGTGATTGCATCAGCATTAAACTGCGGGCGCGCCATTAAGAAAAGACAGGAACTTCTTACTTTAAACATCGCCGATTCCAGTGCAAAGTGATGCGCAAGTCCGTCATCCTCGTCGCCAGTTTTGTTGTGTCTCAAGGGGTTTTATACCCTTACCTATGTAACAATTAAGGAGGACTCCGGGGTGGAGAGTTTAGTTAACGGCCATTTTATTTACAATGTGCTTCTTCACTCAATGCACTACATTTCCCATAGTGCATTGCAAATCACCACTACGGTATCCCATGTGGGACAATTCTAATACACATTCAAAATACACAACAACCTCCAAGTTACACACCATCCTGACTTGAAAATGTATCGCCATTCCTTCATCGTCGCTGTGTCAAAATCCTGGAACTCCCTCCCTAACAGCACTGTGGGAGTACCTTCACCACACGGACTGCAACGGTTCAAGAAGGCGGCTCACCACCACCTTCTCAAGGGCAACTAGGGATGGGCAATAAATGCTGGCCTTGCCAGTGACGCCCACATCCCATGAGCGAATACACCAAATACACCAAGTCAAACCAGCACTTGGTAAATTACTTGATACTCTACTCAGACTCCCCACTCCCCAGACAGATGATGTTCCATGGAATTGTGTCCTTTATAGAAGAGGTACGAGGCCAATTAACGACTGTAAAGATCCTGAAGCCAGTCAATGTCTGTATCTCCTACCTGTATCTCAGACACAAGTCTGCGGACGCTCTCGGAGGAGGTCACATCTGTGACAAACACAGAGTGCTGCTGTTGATCACAGGGCAGGGTCTGCAGGGTCTCAGTAGCCGCACCTTCATCGATATCCACCACCGCCACCAAGGCTCCCTCTTTAGCGAAGCGCTGGCAAACAGCTCGTCCAATCCCACTCCCGCCACCTACAAGATATCGCAGGGCAGAGTTAAAGGGAAGCGCCCGCCAGTGCTGTCCCCTGAATCAACACTGAGTGACAACTCTCCAAACTCAGGAGTAAGCAGCAAGAGAAAGAGGTGGAGCGAGAGGGAGGGGAGCAAGTGTGGAACAGTCCAGAGGGAGCAGGGAGAGAGGACAGAGTGACACTAATGGGGGAGAGAGGACAGAGTGACACTAATGGGGGAGAGAGGACAGAGTGACACTAATGGGGGAGAGAGGACAGAGTGACACTAATGGGGGAGAGAGGACAGAGTGACACTAATGGGGGAGAGAGGACAGAGTGACACTAATGGGGGAGAGAGGACAGAGTGACACTAATGGGGGAGAGAGGACAGAGTGACACTAATGGGGGAGAGAGGACAGAGTGACACAATTAAACATTTTAATGATATAATTTAACATCCTCGATTTAATATCTCATAACAACCATCTGCATTTCTACATGTCGTAGCTGCATTTAAGAGGAAGCTAGATAAGTACGTGAGGGAGAAAGGAACAGGAGGATATGTTGATGGGGTGAGATGAAGTAAAGTGGGAGGAGGCTCGTGTGGAGATGAAACACCGGCACAGACCAGTGGGGCTGAAAAGCCTGTTACTCTGCTGTCAAATTCTACGTAATTCTATCTGTGACACTGGCTCTGTGCTAGCACACTCCCCTCTAAAAGGGTGGGTTCAAGTTCGACATCACAGAGTTAAGCACATTCTCGGAGAGAAGGGAGGATGGGGGGGAAGAGAAGGGAGGGTGGGGGGGGAAGAGAAGTGAGGATGGGGGGGGAAGAGAAGGGAGGGTGGGGGGGGGAAGAGAAGGGAGGGTGGGGGGGGAAGAGAAGGGAGGGTGGGGGGGGAAGAGAAGGGAGGGTGGGGGGGAAGAGAAGGGAGGGTGGGGGGGAAGAGAAGGGAGGGTGGGGGGGGAAGGGAGGGTGGGGGGGGAAGAGAAGGGAGGGTGGGGGGGGAAGAGAAGGGAGGGTGGGGGGGGAAGAGAAGGGAGGGTGGGGGGGGAAGAGAAGGGAGGGTGGGGGGGGGGGAAGAGAAGGGAGGGTGGGGGGGGAAGAGAAGGGAGGGTGGGGGGGAAGAGAAGGGAGGGTGGGGGGGGGGAAGAGAAGGGAGGGGGGGGGGAGAGAAGGGAGGGTGGGGGGGAAGAGAAGGGAGGGTGGGGGGGGGAAGAGAAGGGAGGGTGGGGGGGGGAAGAGAAGGGAGGGTGGGGGGGGAAGAGAAGGGAGGGTGGGGGGGGGAAGAGAAGGGAGGGTGGGGGGGGGAAGAGAAGGGAGGGTGGGGGGGGAAGAGAAGGGAGGGTGGGGGGGGAAGAGAAGGGAGGGTGGGGGGGGAAGAGAAGGGAGGGTGGGGGGGGGAAGAGAAGGGAGGGTGGGGGGGGGAAGAGAAGGGAGGGTGGGGGGGGGAAGAGAAGGGAGGGTGGGGGGGGGAAGAGAAGGGAGGGTGGGGGGGGAAGAGAAGGGAGGGTGGGGGGGAGAGAAGGGGGGGGAAGAGAAGGGAGGGTGGGGGGGGGAAGAGAAGGGAGGGTGGGGGGGGAAGAGAAGGGAGGGTGGGGGGGGAAGAGAAGGGAGGGTGGGGGGGGAAGAGAAGGGAGGGTGGGGGGGGGAAGAGAAGGGAGGGTGGGGGGGGGAAGAGAAGGGAGGGTGGGGGGGGGAAGAGAAGGGAGGGTGGGGGGGGGAAGAGAAGGGAGGGTGGGGGGGAAGAGAAGGGAGGGTGGGGGGGGGAAGAGAAGGGAGGGTGGGGGGGGAAGGGAGGTGGGGGGGAAGGGAGGGTGGGGGGGGAAGAGAAGGGAGGGTGGGGGGGGAAGAGAAGGGAGGGTGGGGGGGGGAAGAGAAGGGAGGGTGGGGGGGGAAGAGAAGGGAGGGTGGGGGGGGAAGAGAAGGGAGGGTGGGGGGGGGAGAGAAGGGAGGGTGGGGGGGGGAAGAGAAGGGAGGGTGGGGGGGGAAGAAGGGAGGGTGGGGGGGGAAGAGAAGGGAGGGTGGGGGGGGAAGAGAAGGGAGGGTGGGGGGGAAGAGAAGGGAGGGGGGGGGGGAAGAGAAGGGAGGGTGGGGGGGGAAGAGAAGGGAGGGTGGGGGGGAAGAGAAGGGAGGGTGGGGGGGGAAGAGAAGGGAGGGTGGGGGGGAAGAGAAGGGAGGGTGGGGGGGGAAGAGAAGGGAGGGTGGGGGGGAAGAGAAGGGAGGGTGGGGGGGAAGAGAAGGGAGGGTGGGGGGGAAGAGAAGGGAGGGTGGGGGGGAAGAGAAGGGGGAGGAGGGTGGGGGGAAGAGAAGGGAGGGTGGGGGGGAAGAGAAGGGAGGGTGGGGAGAGGAGGTGGGGGAAGAGAGGGAGGGTGGGGGGGAAGAGAAGGGAGGTGGGGGAGAGAGGGAGGGTGGGGGGGAAGAGAAGGGAGGGTGGGGGGAAGAGAAGGGAGGTGGGGGGAAGAGAAGGGAGGATGGGGGAAGAGAAGGGAGGTGGGGGGAAGAGAAGGGAGGTGGGGGAAGAGAAGGGAGGATGGGGGAAGAGAAGGGAGGTGGGGGGAAGAGAAGGGAGGGTGGGGGGGAAGAGAAGGGAGGTGGGGGGGAAGAAAGGGAGGGTGGGGGGGAAGAGAAGGGAGGGTGGGGGGAGAGGGTGGGTGGGGGGAAGAGAAGGGAGGGTGGGGGGGAAGAGAAGGGAGGGTGGGGGGAAGAGAAGGGAGGGTGGGGGGAAGAGAAGGGAGGGTGGGGGGGGAAGAGAAGGGAGGGTGGGGGGGGAAGAGAAGGGAGGGTGGGGGGGAAGAGAAGGGAGGGTGGGGGGGGAAGAGAAGGGAGGGTGGGGGGGGAAGAGAAGGGAGGGTGGGGGGGAAGAGAAGGGAGGGTGGGGGGGAAGAGAAGGGAGGGTGGGGGGGGAAGAGAAGGGAGGGTGGGGGGGGAAGAGAAGGGAGGGTGGGGGGGGAAGAGAAGGGAGGGTGGGGGGGGAAGAGAAGGGAGGGTGGGGGGGGAAGAGAAGGGAGGGTGGGGGGGGAAGAGAAGGGAGGGTGGGGGGGGAAGAGAAGGGAGGGTGGGGGGGGAAGAGAAGGGAGGGTGGGGGGGGAAGAGAAGGAGGGTGGGGGGAGAGAAGGAGGGTGGGGGGGAAGGGAGGGTGGGGGGGGAAGAGAAGGGAGGGTGGGGGGGAAGAGAAGGGAGGGTGGGGGGGAAGAGAAGGGAGGGTGGGGGGGGAAGAGAAGGGAGGGTGGGGGGGGAAGAGAAGGGAGGGTGGGGGGGGAAGAGAAGGGAGGGTGGGGGGGGAAGAGAAGGGAGGGTGGGGGGGAAGAGAAGGGAGGGTGGGGGGGAAGAGAAGGGAGGGTGGGGGGGAAGAGAAGGGAGGGTGGGGGGGGAGAGAGGGAGGGTGGGGGGGGGGAGGGTGGGGGGGGGAGAGAAGGGAGGGTGGGGGGGAAGAGAGGGAGGGGGGGGGAGAGAAGGGAGGGTGGGGGGAAGAGAAGGGTGGGTGGGGGGGGGAAGAGAGGGGGGGTGGGGGGGGAAGAGAAGGGTGGGTGGGGGGGAAGTGAGGGGTGGGGGGGGGAAGAGATGGGAGGGTGGGGGGGGAGAGAAGGGAGGGTGGGGGGGAAGAGATGGGTGGGTGGGGGGGGAGAAGGGAGGGTGGGGGGGGGAAGAGAAGGGAGGGTGGGGGGGGAAGTGTTGGGTGGGTGGGGGGGGAGTGTTGGTGGGTGGGGGGGGTTGAGAGGGTGGGTGGGGGGGGGAGAGATGGGGTGGGTGGGGGGGGGTTGTGGTGGTGGGGGGGGGGGTTGTGTTGGGTGGGGGGGGGGTTGGGTGGGTGGGGGGAGTGTGGTGGGTGGGGGGGTGTGTTGGGTGGGTGGGGGGGGTGTGTTGGGTGGGTGGGGGGGGAGTGTGGGTGGGTGGGGGGGGGGAGGTTGGGTGGGGGGGGGGGTGGGGGGGGAGGGTGTTGGGTGGGGGGGGGGGGGTGTGTTGGTGGGGGGGGAAGTGAGGGTGGGTGGGGGGGATGTGAGGGGGTTGTGGTGGGGGGGGGGGGAGAGGGAGGGTGGGGGGGGAAGAAGGGAGGTGGTGGGGGGAGGAGGAGAAGGGAGGGATGGGGGGGAAGAGAAGGGAGGATGGGGAAGAGAAGGGAGGATGGGG
>NW_028225179.1:107507198-107582197 GCF_052327205.1 Somniosus microcephalus | reverse complement strand
GATGCATAAAGACACAGCTTATATCGTCAGAGAATCATGTCAGATGTTTACAGGTAACCTTTCCAACTGCTGTCACCCGAGCACAACGCAACGCCATCCACGCTCTCAAGACCAACCGCAACATCGTCATCAAACCAGCAGACAAAGGAGGTGCCATCGTCATACAGAACAGAACGGACTATTGCAAAGAAGTGTACCGACAACTGAACAACCAGGAACACTACAGACAGTTACCCGCAGATCCGACCAAAGAACACACCCGCCAACTCAACAGACTGATCAAAACCTTCGATCCAGACCTTCAAAGCATCCTGCATGCTCTGATCCCACGTACTCCCCACGTGGGAGACTTCTACTGCCTCCCAAAGATACACAAAGCCAACACACCTGGACGTCCTATCGCATCAGGCAACGGAACCCTGTGTGAGAACCTCTCTGGATATGTCGAGGGCATCCTGAAACCCATCGTACAGGGAACCCCCAGCTTCTGTCGCGACACTACAGACTTCTTACAGAAGCTCAGCACCCATGGACCAGTTGAACCAGGAACACTCCTCGCCACGATGGACGTCTCGGCACTCTACACCAGTATCCCCCACGATGACGGCATCGCTGCGACAGCCTCAGTACTCAACACCAACAACAGCCAATCTCCAGACGCCATCCTACAACTCATCCGCTTCATCCTTGACCACAATGTCTTCACCTTCGACAACCAGTTCTTTACCCAAACACACGGAACAGCCATGGGGACCAAATTCGCACCCCAATACGCAAACATCTTCATTCACAAGTTCGAGCAAGACTTCTTCGCTGCACAGGATCTCCAACCAACGCTATACACCAGATACATCGACGACATTTTCTTCCTATGGACCCACGGCGAAGAATCACTGAAAAGACTACACGATAACATCAACAAGTTCCATCCCACCATCAAACTCACCATGGACTACTCCTCAGAATCAGTCTCATTCCTGGACACACGAATCTCCATCAAAGACGGACACCTCAGCACTTCACTCTACCGCAAGCCCACGGACAACCTCACGATGCTTCACTTCTCCAGCTTCCACCCTAACCACGTTAAAGAAGCCATCCCCTATGGACAAGCCCTGCGAATACACAGGATCTGCTCAGACGAGGAGGAACGCGATGGACACCTACAGACACTGAAAGACGCCCTTGTAAGAACGGGATATGACGCTCGACTCGTCGATCGACAGTTCCGACGGGCCACAGCGAAAAATCGCATAGACCTCCTCAGAAGACAAACACGGGACACAACCAACAGAGTACCCTTCGTCGTCCAGTACTTCCCCGGAGCGGAGAAACTACGCCATGTTCTTCGCAGCCTTCAACATGTCATCGATGACGACGAACACCTCGCTAAGGCCATCCCCACGCCTCCACTACTCGCTTTCAAACAGCCGCCTAACCTCAAACAGACCATCGTTCGCAGCAAATTACCCAGCTTTCAGGAGAACAGCGACCACGACACCACACAACCCTGCCACAGCAACCTCTGCAAGACATGCCAGATCATCAACACAGATACCATCATCACACGTGAGGACACCACCCACCAGGTACATGGTACATACTCATGTGACTCGGCCAACGTTGTCTACCTCATACGTTGCAGGAAAGGATGCCCCGGAGCATGGTACATCGGCGAGACCATGCAGACACTGCGACAACGGATGAATGGACACCGCGCAACAATCACCGGGCAGGAGTGTTCCCTCCCAGTCGGGGAACACTTCAGCAGTCAAGGACATTCAGCCTCCGATCTTCGGGTAAGCATTCTCCAAGGTGGCCTTCGAGACACACAACGCAAAATCATCGAGCAGAAACTGATAGCCAAGTTCCGCACCCATGAGGACGGCCTTAACCGAGATCTTGGGTTCATGTCACGCTACATGTAACCCCACCTGATGCAGGGTCATCCAGACTCGAGTCGACATTGGCTTGTTCTCTCTACACAGATGTGGCTGGACCTGCTGTGATTTCCAGCCAAAAAAAATGTTTTTTGTCTGTTTTTTTGTTTTTCATACAGACCCCAGCATCTGCAATATTTGACCCCTTGTGACCCCACCTCATTGTTCTTTGATGTAATGTTTCCCTGACTGACCTGTTTGGACACCATTCACACCTTTGACTGCTGTGATTATCTCTCTGCCGAGGTGTGATAAATGGCAGTTGGAAAGGTTACCTGTAAACACCTGACATGATTCTCTGACTATATAAGCTGTGTCTTTATGCATTTCTCCACTTCACCTGAAGAAGGAGCAGCGCTCCGAAAGCTTGTGATTTCAAATAAAGCTGTTGGACTATAACCTGGTGTCGTGTGACTTCTTACATTTGTCCACCCCAGTCCAACTCCGGCATCTCCACACCCGGGCCCAAGATCTTCTATCCCTGCGCGTCGGTAATTGAGGGACGCTCCCCGGGCACTTTGCACTTTGCACTTTGCCCCCTGCCCCCAGATGCAGCTGTTCCTGTCGCTTCATTCACACATTCCACGTTAATTGCCGTTGGGCGCCACTCATGAATATTCTTTACCTGTTACCAGCGCCACCCGCGAGCGAAGCCTCAGCGCCGCCGCCGCACTCCCGGTGGCCATGACTACAACAGCTCTGTGCGCATGCGCACCTTCCCGGTCTCACTCCGCCACAGCGCCACTGGGAGCGGCGGAGGAGGACGGAACTGCAGCTCCAGCTTGCTGCAACTCACCTGTATCATCAGGATGGTTAGCATTTAGCTTGGTGCCTTGGTGGGTGTGGAATGGGGCAGAGGAGGGACAGAGCTACCTGGGGAATGGGGGAGAGGAGGGACCAAGCTACCTGGGGAATGGGGGAGAGGAGGGTCCAAGCTACCTGGAGGATGGGGAGAGGGACCGAGCTACCTGGGGAATGGGGAGAGGAGGGACCGAGCTACCTGGGGAATGGGGGAGAGGAGGGACCGAACTACCTGGGGAATGGGGGAGAGGAGGGACCGAGCTACCAGGGGAATGGGGGAGAGGAGGGACCGAGCTACCTCGGGAATGGGGGAGAGGGACCGAGCTACCTGGGGAATGGGGAGAGGAGGGACCAAGCTACCTGGGGAATGGGGGAGAGGAGGGTCCAAGCTACCTGGAGGATGGGGAGAGGGACCGAGCTACCTGGGGAATGGGGAGAGGAGGGACCGAGCTACCTGGGGAATGGGGGAGAGGAGGGACCGAACTACCTGGGGAATGGGGGAGAGGAGGGACCGAGCTACCTGGGGAATGGGGGAGAGGAGGGACCGAGCTACCTGGGGAATGGGGAGAGGAGGGACCGAGCTACCTGGAAATGGGGGAGAGGAGGGACCGAGCTACCTGGGGAAAGGGGGAGAGGAGGGACCGAGCTACCTGGGGAATGGGGGAGAGGAGGGACCAGGCTACCTGGGGAATGGGGGAGAGGAGGGACCGAGCTACCTGGGGAATGGGGGAGAGGAGGGACCGAGCTATCTGGGGAATGGGGGAGAGGGACAAAGCTACCTGGGGAGAGGGACCGAGCTACCTGGGGAATGGGGGAGAGGAGGGACCGAGCTACCTGGAAATGGGGGAGAGGAGGGACCGAGCTACCTGGGGAAAGGGGGAGAGGAGGGACCGAGCTACCTGGGGAATGGGGGAGAGGAGGGACCAGGCTACCTGGGGAATGGGGGAGAGGAGGGACCGAGCTACCTGGGGAATGGGGGAGAGGAGGGACCGAGCTACCTGGAAATGGGGGAGAGGAGGGACCGAGCTACCTAGAAATGGGGGAGAGGAGGGGCCGAGCTAACTGGGGAATGGGGGAGAGGAGGGACCGAGCTACCTGGGGAATGGGGGAGAGGAGGGACCGAGCTACCTGGGGAATGGGGGAGAGGAGGGACCGAGCTACCTGGGGAATGGGGGAGAGGAGCGACCGAGCTACCTGGGGAATGGGGGAGAGGAGGGACCGAGCTACCTGCGGAATGGGGGGGAGGAGCGACCGAGCTACCTGCAGAATGGGAAGAGGAGAGACCGAGCTACCTGGGGAATGGGGGAGAGGAGGGACCGAGCTACCTGGGGAATGGGGGAGAGGAGGGACCGAGCTATCTGGGGAATGGGGGCGAGGGACCGAGCTACCTGGGGAATGGGGGAGAGGGACCGAGCTACCTGGGGAATGGGGGAGAGGGACCGAGCTACCTGGGGAATGAGGAAGAGGAGGGACCAAGCTACCTGGGGAATGGGGGAGAGGGACCGAGCTACCTGGGGAATGGGGGAGAGGAGGGACCGAGCTACCTGGGGAATGGGGGAGAGGAGGGACCGAGCTACCTGGGGAATGGGGGAGAGGAGGGACCGAGCTATCTGGGGAATGGGGGAGAGGGACCGAGCTACCTGGGGAATGGGGGAGAGGAGGGACCGAGCTACCTGGGGAATGGGGGAGAGGAGGGACCGAGCTACCTGGGGAATGGGGGAGAGGAGGGACCGAGCTACCTGGGGCATGGGGGAGAGGAGGGACCGAGCTATCTGGGGAATGGGGGAGAGGGACCGAGTTACCTGGGGAATGGGGAGAGGAGGGACCGAGCTACCTGGGGAATGGGGGAGAGGAGGGACCGAGCTACCTGGGGAATGGGGGAGAGGAGGGACCGAGCTATCTGGGGAATGGGGGAGAGGAGGGACCGAGCTTTCTGGGGAATGGGGGAGAGGGACCGAGTTACCTGGGGAATGGGGAGAGGAGGGACCGAGCTACCTGGGGAATGGGGGAGAGGAGGGACCGAGCTACCTGGGAATGGGGGAGAGGAGGGACCGAGCTACCTGTAAATGGGGGAGAGGAGGGACCGAGCTACCTGGGGAATGGGGGAGAGGAGGGACCGAGCTACCTGGGGAATGGGGGAGAGGAGGGACCGAGCTACCTGGGGAATGGGGGAGAGGAGGGACCGAGCTACCTGGGGAATGGGGGAGAGGAGGGACCGAGCTACCTGGGGAATGGGGGAGAGGAGGGACCGAGCTACCTGGGGAATGGGAAGAGGAGGGACCGAGCTACCTGGGGAATGGGGGAGAGGAGGGACCGAGCTACCTGGGAATGGGGGAGAGGAGGGACCGAGCTACCTGTAAATGGGGGAGAGGAGGGACCGAGCTACCTGGGGAATGGGGGAGAGGAGGGACCGAGCTACCTGGGGAATGGGGGAGAGGAGGGACCGAGCTACCTGGGGAATGGGGGAGAGGAGGGACCGAGCTACCTGGGGAATGGGGGAGAGGAGGGGCCGAGCTACCTGGGGAATGGGGGAGAGGAGGGACCGAGCTACCTGGGGAATGGGGGAGAGGAGGGACCGAGCTACCTGGGGAATGGGGGAGAGGAATGACCGAGCTACCTGGGGAATGGAGCAGAGGAGGGACCGAGCTACCTGTAAATGGGGGAGAGGAGGGACCGAGCTACCTGGGGAATGGGGGCGAGGAGGGACCGAGCTACCTGTAAATGGGGGCGAGGAGGGACCGAGCCACCTGGGGAATGGGGGCGAGGAGGGACCGAGCCACCTGGGGAATGGGGGAGAGGAGGGACCGAGCCACCTGGGGAATGGGGGAGAGGAGGGACCGAGCCACCTGGGGAATGGGGGAGTGGAGGGACCGAGCCACCTGGGGAATGGGGGAGAGGAGGGACCGAGCCACCTGGGGAATGGGGGAGAGGAGGGACCGAGCCACCTGGGGAATGGGGGAGAGGAGGGATACTTACACATAGATATATATACAGTCACGTACATGCACCATGACATACACACACTGATACATACAGATTCACATACAGACACAGATATATTTAGTCACATGCATACACGCAGTTACACAGGCACACACAAATATATACAATCACACACACACAGATATATACACAGTCACATGCAAACACACACACACTTATAGTCACATACACAGCCATTTAGACAGCCACCAATGGTGGAGCGATTAAAATCAGTAATGCGCACGAGGCCAAAATTGGATGAAGGCAGATATCTCGGAGGCTTGTAGAGCTAAAATTCCCCAGCCCAGGCAAAAGCCTCGTGAATCTCCTCTGCACCCTCTCTAGTGAAATCACATCCTTCCTGTAATGTGACCAGAACTGCACGTAGTACTCTAGCTGTGTCCTAACTCGTGTTTTATACAGTTCAAGAATAACCTCCCTGCTCTTATATTCTATGCCACGGCTAATAAAGACAAGTCATAGCGTCATAGAGTTATACAGCACAGAAAGAAGCCCTTTGGCCCATCGTGTCTGCGCCGGCCATCAGGCCCTGTCTAATCTAATCACATTTTCCAGCACTTGGTCCGTAGCCTTGTATGCTATGGCGTTTCAAGTGCTCATCTAAATGCTCCTTGAATGTTGTGAGGGTTCCTGCCTCTACCACCCTTTCAGGCAGTGAGTTCCAGATTCCAACCACCCTCTGGGTGAAAAAGTTTTTCCTCAAATCCCCTCTAAACCTCCTGCCCCTTACCTTGAAACTGTGCCCCCTGGTTATTGACCCCTCTACCATGGGGAAAAGTTCCTTTCTATCTACCCTATCTATGCCCCTCATCATTTTGTACACCTCAATCAGGTCCCCCCTCAGCCTTCTCTGCTCTCAGGAAAACCTCAGCCTGTCCAGTCTCTCTTCATAGCTGAAGCGCTCCAGCCCAGGTAACATCCTGGTGAATCTCCTCTGCACCCTCTCCAATGCAATCACATCCTTCCTATAGTGTGGTGACCAGAACTGCACACAGTACTCCAGCTGTGGCCTTACCAGCGTTCTGTACAGCTCCATCATAACCTCCCTGCTCTTATATTCTATGCCTCGGCTAATGAAGGCAAGTATCCCATATGCCTTTTTAACCACCTTATCTACCTGTCCTGCTGCCTTCAGGGATCTATGTACATGCACACCAAGGTCCCTCTGATCCTCTGTCCTTCCTAGGGTCCTACCATTCATTGTGTATTCCCTTGCCTTGTTAGTCCTCCCAAAATGCATCACCTCACACGTTGCAGGGTTAAATTCCATTTGCCACTGTTCTGCCCATCTAACCAACCCGTCTATATCGTCCTGTAGCCTGAGGCTTCCCTCCTCGCTATTTACCACTCCACCAATTTTCGTGTCATCTGCGAACTTACTGATCATACCTCCTACATTCATATCTAAATCATGAAATGTACACTACAAACAGCAAAGGACACAGCACCGATCCCTGCAGTACGCCACTGGACACAGGCTTCCAGTCACAAAAACAACCTTCGACCATCACCCTCTGCCTCCTGCCACTAAGCCAATTTTGGATCCAATGTGCCAAATTGCCTTGGATCCCATGGGCTCTTATCTTCTTGACCAGTCTCCCATGTGGGACTTTGTCAAAAGCCTTACTGAAGTCCACGTAGACTACATCAACTGCACTACCCTCATCCACACACCTAGTCACCCCCTCAAAAAATTCAAACAAATTGGTCAGACATGATCTCCCCCTGACAAAGCCATGCTGACTATCCCTGATTAATCCTTGCCTTTCCAAGTGGAGACTAATTCTGTCCCTCAGAATTTTTTCCAATAATTTCCCTACCACTGATGTTAGGCTCACTGGCCTGTAATTCCGTGGTTTATCCCTACTACCCTTCTTGAATAATGGTACTACGTTAGCTGTCCTCCAGTCCTCTTGCACCTCCCCTGTGGTCAGAGAGGTTCTGAAAATTTGTGTCAGAGCCCCTGCAATCTCCTCCCTTGCCTCACACAGCAGCCTGGGATACATCTTGTCTGGGCCTGGGGATTTATCCACTTTTAAGCCCGCTAAAACCCCTCCTCCCTCTCAATACTAATTTGTTCAAGTATATCACAATCCCGCTGGCTGATTTCTATGCTTACATTGTCCTTCACCATAGTGAAGACAGATACAAAATATTCATTTAAAACCTCATCCACATCTTCCAGCTCTACTCACAGATTGCCACTTTGGTCCCTAATGGGCCCTACTCTTTCCCTGGTTATCCTCTTGCCCTTAATATACTTATTAAACACCTTGGGATTTTCCTTTATTTTGCCCGCCAGTGTTTTTTCATGCCCCCTCTTTGCTGTCCTAATTTCTATTTTAAGTACCCCCCTGCACTTTCTATACTCCTCTAGGGCTTCCACTGTTTCTAGTCCTTTGTATCTGCCAAAAGCCTCCCTTTTTTTCCTAATCCATTCTTGTATATCCCTTGACATCCAGGGTTCCCTGGGCTTGTTGGTCCCACCCTTGACCTTTACGGGAACATGTTGGCGTTGTACTCTCTCTATTTCCTTTCTGAAAGACTCCCACTGCTCTGATGTGTAGCTTATCCCAGTCCACTTTGGCCAGATCCTGCCTTATCATATTAAAATTGGCCTTCCCCCAATTTAGAACCTTTATTTCCAGTCCATCTTTGTTCTTTTCCATGACTACCTAAAATCTCACCGAATTATGGTCACTGTCACCAAAATGCTCTCCTATTGACACTTCTACCACTTGCCCGGCTACATTCCCTAGAATTAGGTCCAGTACCGCCTCCTCTCTTGTAGGACTTTCTACATGCTGGCTCAAAAAGCTCTCCTGGATGCACTTTAAGAATTCCACACCCTCAAAGCCTTTCACACTCTGACTATCCCAGTTAATATTGGGGAAGTTGAAATCCCCTACTATTATTACGCTATTATTTCTACAGTTCATAGAGTCATAGAGTTATACAGCACAGAAAGAGGCCCTTCGGCCCATCATGTCTGCGCCGTCCATCAAGCCCTGTGAGATTTGCCTACATATCTGTTCCTCTATCTCCCCCTGACTCTTTGTGGGCCTATAATACACTTCCAGCAAAGTGCTTGCCCCCTTTTTGTTTTTAAGTTCTACCCATATGGTCTCATTAGAGGAACCTGCTAAGATGTCATCCCTTCTTACAGCAGTAATTGACTCCTTGATTAATATTGCAACGCCCCCTCCTCTTTTACACCCCCCTCTGTCTCGCTTGAAGATTCTATACCCCTGTTGAGATACCGTGGCAAACGTGGGAGTCGAGACCAGAGCTAGTAAAACACAACTGCTTTTATTCTACCTCATGGCAAAGAGAAACTGGAAAAGCCCGCGCATCCACTTAAATACTCCCCAGACAGGAAGTGCTCCCGGCAGCCTGTCCCTGCGGGAAACAAGTTGCTGGAGGAAAGGGCCCCCGGCTGGGGGCATCTGCTTAAACTGTCCGTGCTGCCGTGAGCGGATTATGTCCAGTGGTGGTGTGTCGCCACAGAGCTCCCCCCAGAATCCGCTTAGGTGGAGTGGACGAGTCATGACGGTGGTCTGATGGTTCTGCCACAGCGGCTCTGAGTGGTCGCCGGTCTAGTTGGTGGGGCCGGGCGGTTCGCCGCCGGCTGTGCTGGTTTGCTGGCGGGACGGCCTCTAGTTGGAGGCTGGGCCACGGGGACCTGTTCCCCTGGTTCTGTGTGTGCTGGTTTGAGCCGGTCGATGGAGACTGTGTCGACCCTGTTGCCGAGTCGCAGCTTGAAGACTTTGTCCCCGGTTTGTAGTACCTCGTACAGTCCGTTGTACGGGGGTCGCAGGGGCCCGCGGTGCGCGTCGTGTCGCACGAAGACGAAGCGCGCCTGCTGTAAATTTGGCGGGACGTGAGGTGCGAGTTCGCCGTGTCGGTTGACTGGAAGTGGGGCGAACTGCTGAGCGGAAGAGAAAGAGTCGAGCCGCTGCTGTTCGGCCGACCAAGGCGTGGTAGCCTCTGGAAGGAATTCGCCTGGGACGCGCAGCGGTTGTCCGTAGACTAACTCCGCTGCCGAGGATTGGAGGTCTTCCTTGACCGCGGTGCGTAGGCCTAGTAGCACCCATGGTAGGCGGTCAGTCCAGGTACTGTCCTGCAGGCCGGCGCGGAGTGAGGCTTTGAGTGACCTGTGGAAGCGTTCACAAAGCCCGTTGGCCTGCGGGTGGTACGCCGTGGTTCAGTGGAGCGTCACCCCAAGGTTGCGTGCTGTGGCCGTCCAGAGTTCGGAGGTGAACTGGGCGCCTCTGTCGGAGGTTATGTCGGCTGGTACGCCGAACCTCGCAACCCAGGTGTTAACGAACGCCCTGGCGATGTCGGCTGTGGTGGTGGAGGTCAGCGGCACTGCCTCAGGCCAGCGTGTGTAGCGGTCGACCATCGTGAGGAGATAAGTTTGGCATTGCGATGGCGGCAGAGGACCAACGATGTCGACGTGTACGTGGTCGAAGCGGCGGCTGGGTACCTCGAAGTCTCCCAGGGGTGCTTTTGTGTGCAGCTGTACCTTAGCCCATTGGCAGGCGAGGCAGGAGGTGGCCCAAGTCCGAACATCTTTGTTGAGGCCGCGCCAGACGAAGCGCTGGGAGAGGAGTTTGACGGATGCGCGGGAACCCGGGTGGGAGAGCCCGTGGAGCGCGTCGAAGATGCGGCAGCGCCAGGTTGCAGGGACGACCGGCCTGGGTTGGCCGAGTGAGACGTCGCAAGTGACTGCCGTGGCTTCGGGCCCGTGCGCGACCTTGGCTAGGCGTAGCCCTGGCAGGCTGGTAGCCGCCGAGAGGAGGTCTGGGTCCGTGAGCTGGGCCGCTGCTAGTTGCGCGTAGTCGACCGCGAGGTGATTCACGCAGATGGCGGGACGGGAAAGGCAGTCGGCGACAACGTTGTCTCTACCGGAGACGTGCTGGATGTCCGTAGTAAACTCGGACACGGCCGCGAGCTGGCGTTGCTGCCTAGCGGACCAGGGTTCGGTGTGCTTGGCCATCGCGTATGTGAGCGGCTTGTGGTCCACGTACGCGGTGAAGGGGCGGCCTTCCAGGAGGAACCTGAAATGGCGGACCGACAGGTGGAGCGCGAGAAGCTCACGGTCGAAAGTGGAGTATTTGACCTCCGGGGGGGCGCAGTTGGCGGCTGTAGAAGGCAAGTGGCTGCCACGCACCATTGACCCACTGCTCGAACACGGCTCCAACCGCGTGGTCGGAGGCGTCGGTGGTGAGTGCGACCCGGGCATCGGCCCTCGGGTGCATGAGCAGGGTGGCGTCGGCGAGCGCGTTTTTGGTGGCGTCGAAGGCGGCGTCGAAGGCGGCTGACGTGTCAGTGGTCCAGGCTACGTCCATCTTGCCGGATTTACCTCGGAGGGAGTCGTATAGTGGCTTCATGAGGGCTGCAGCTCTGGGGATGAACCTGTTGTAGAAGTTCACCATCCCGAGGAACTCCTGGAGGCCCTTGATGGTTGTGGGGCGGGGGAATTGCTGGATGGCCTGCACCTTGTTGGGCAGGGGGACGGCCCCAGCAGGGGTGATGTGGTGACCGAGAAAATCGATCTCGGTTAGGCCGAATTGGCACTTCGCCGGGCTGAGGATGAGCCCGTGTTGGGCTAGGCGCCCGAACAGGATGCGAAGGTGTTCGAGGTGTTCCTGTTTGGAGGAGCTGGCCACGAAAATGTCGTCTAGATAGACGAATAGGAAGTTCAGGTCCCGGAGGACTGAGTCCATAAGGCGCTGGAAAGCCTGGGCTGCATTCTTGAGGCCGAAGGGCATCCTCAGGAACTCGAACAGACCGAATGGGGTGATGACGGCCGTTTTGGGGATGTCCGCGGGGTGTACGGGGACTTGGTGGTAACCGCGCACCAGGTCGACCTTGGAAAAGACGGTTCGTCCGGCCAGTCGGGCCGAGAAGTCCTGGATGTGTGGCACCGGGTATCGGTCGGGGGTGGTGGCGTCGTTGAGGCGGCGGTAGTCCCCGCAAGGGCGCCAGCCTCCGCCGGGCTTGGGGGGCGATGTGGAGGGGCGAGGCCCAAGGGCTGCTGGAGCGGCGGATGATGCCGAGTTGTTCCATGGTGGTGAACTCGGCCCGCGCAATTTCCAGCTTGGCCGGGTTGAGTCTGCGGGCGTGGGCAGAAACTGGGGGGCCGGTGGTGGGGATATAGTGCTCCACACCGTGTTTGGCGGCTTTGGCCGAAAAGGTCGGGTTAGTGAGGGTGGGGAACTCGGCTAGGAGTGCCGAGTAGTCGTCCGTGGCTCTGGCGAGGCAGTAGGTCGTCAGGCCGGCCAAACGGGCCAGGGTGAATGCGCCGGGGATGGGGGCCATAGTGTTGATGTCGATGAGGCGGTGCCTCGGAATGTCGACAAGGAGGCCGTGGGCACGTAGGAAGTCGGCGCCGATGAGTGGGCAGAGGACCTTGGCTGTGAGGAACTCCCAGCGGTAGCGGCGGCCCGCGAGGTCGAGCGTGACCATGCGGGTGCCATATGTGCAGATGTCAGAGCCATTGGCTGCGGCCAGCATGATACCCCGTGTGCCGCGTTGGATTTCGAGGGCGGAGGCGGGGGTGATGCTGTGCTGGGCCCCTGTGTCGCACAGAAATCGGCGGTTGGTTCTGTCGTCGGTGACGTACAGTAGAGGCCCCTTTTGCCCCACGGCCATCGCGGGGGCCGGTGCGGGGGGGGGTTTGAAAGTACACGGTGGCATGCAGCGTTGGGCCCTAGTGCCAAAACGGGTGTGGTAGTAGCAGTGACCCGGAGTGGTAGGGCGGTCGGGCCTAGTGGGCCGGGAAGACCGCGTGGTCATTGCCGTGAGGTTGGGCGCGACGTCGCGAGCGGACTGTGCAGAGAGCAGCCGGTCGGCCTTTTCGGCTATGTCATTCAGGTCCGTGGAGCCAGACTCCACAATGAGCGGGCGGATGCTGGCGGGGAGCTGCCGAATGAAAAGCGTGCGAAAGAGGGCGCCGGTGTTTTTGTCGTCCGAGAGGGACAGCATGTGGGAAAGCAGATCCGAGGGTGAAGCATCACCAAGGCCGGGGAGGTCAAGGAGTTGGCAGTTGCGCTGGTAAGAAGACGTTTGAAATTTTTTAAGGAGCGCAACCTTCAGATGTTCGTACTTGCCTTCCACTGGTGGATCCTGCAGCGCTGCCCAAACCTTGGGGACTGTGGTGTAGGTGAGCGAGGAGACGAGGTAGTCGTACTTTGTGGCGTCGACTGTAATGTGTTTCAGTCGGAATCTGGACTCAGCTTGAACAAACCAGGCTTCGGCCAGGTTCTCCCAAAAGTCCGGTAGTTTAACCGTGATTGTGTTTGTATCCGCCATGCTAGCTTAGGATTCGTCCTGAGCGTCGGGGTCACCAGTGTTGAGATACCGCGGCAAACGTGGGAGTCGAGACCAGAGCTAGTAAAACACAACTGCTTTTATTCTACCTCATGGCAAAGAGAAACTGGAAAAGCCCGATCCACTTAAATACTCCCCAGACAGGAAGTGCTCCCGGCAGCCTGTCCCTGCGGGAAACAAGTTGCTGGAGGAAAGGGCCCCCGGCTGGGGGCATCTGCTTAAACTGTCCGTGCTGCCGTGAGCGGATTATGTCCAGTGGTGGTGTGTCGCCACAGAGCTCCCCCCAGAATCCGCTTAGTTAGTTTAAAACCCCCTCAACAGTACTAGCAAACCTCCCCGCAAGGATGTTGGTCCCGTTCCGGTTCAGGTGCAACCCGTCCGACTTGTACAGGTCCCACCTTCCCCAGAAGCAGGGCTCTGCCCATACCTGGCCCCTATGTAAGCAAGCTCAGTCTGGCCTCATATCCAGTACTGCAGACCTCCAGATGGAAGATACCTCTCTCCACTGCGTGTTACCTTCTAAGTTAATAAAAGCCTTGTTTTGTTTCACTAACATCGAGTCTCGGAATTATTGAGGCACGTCAATTTTATTAACTTATTTTTCAACACAATGGATCAACTCCTAAAACCCGAACGTTTGGATTTGGACCAGCATGCTTTGGACGCATCGGCACGCTTCGGACACTGGTTTATGTGTATGGAATTCTTCCTGGACAATTCCGCAGCCGTCAAAGACGCTACGGACGCTGCGAGTATGAAACTCGGAATTCTGCGGAATTGGGTAAGCCACCGGGTTTACCCCCTCATCCAAGACGCCGACACGTACCTGGCCGCCTGCGACATCTTAAAGGCGCATTACCAGCAGCCTACGAATGAGGTGTATGCTAGGCATCTGCTCGCTACTCGCGCACAGCGACCTGGGGAATCGGTGGAGGAGTTCCTAGGCACCCTGAAAATGCTTGGCAAAGACTGCAAGTGCCAAGATGTAAAAGCCGCAGTGTACACTGACAAGCTTGTTCGCGATGCCTTTATCACAGGCCTCAGCTCCACTTACATCCGGCAGAGACTGCTGGAAAAAACGGGATTGGACCTGAAACAGGCTGCGGACACCGCGCGATCCCTGGATGTGGCCCAGAGAAACTCGGACGCCTACTCTTCAGCCCGCACCGTCCACGCCGCCACGTGTGCACCAAGGGCGCCGCCATCTTGGAAGGCATCTTCCCCGCCCGGCAGCCCGACACCGTCGGGGCCCCGCTCTCCCCCCAGAAGCCCTACGACAGCTGCGACGCGTCGGGGACCCAACTGCTACTTCTGCGGGCAGCTGAAGCACACCAGAAACCTGTGCCCGGCGAAAGGCACCACCTGCTTTAAGTGCGGTAAGAAGGGGCACTTCGGGAAGGTGTGCAGAGGGAACCCCACCGGAAAACCCGCCACCGCCGCGTGTGCGCGTGGGAGCGGCCATCTTGGACGCCATCTTGCCCGACCTCGTGGGGTCCGCCATCTCATGAGCAGACAGCGTGGATGCCATCTTGTCTCGATCAGGGCGCTACAGTGGCATCGGTCACAGTGGACCAGACCAGGCCGCACCCGCTATCCAAATCAATGGTGGACATCGAGGTAAACGGGTGCCGGGTTAAATGTTTAATTGACAGTGGAAGCACGGAGAGTTTTATCCACCCTGAACTGGCACAACAACTCTCCCTAAAGGTAGTCCCTACTCAGGGTACCATCTCTATGGCTGATAAAACCCAGACATCGACCATTCTGGGTTACTGCACGGTACAATTGTCCGTTAACGGAACTGTATACGATAATTTTAAAGTATTAATCATGAAGAATCTATGTGCGAGCGTGATCTTGGGCCTGGATTTCCAGTGCAACCACCAAAGCATCACGATCAAGTACGGTGGGTCCCAGCCGCCCCTCACAGTGTGCGGTCTGGCTACCCTGAAGGTAAAGCCGCCTTCGCTATTCGCGAACCTTACCCCTAACTGCCGGCCAATAGCGACCAAAAGCAGGAGGTACAGCTGGGAGGACAGGTGGTTTATCGCGACCGAGGTAGACAGGCTCCTGAAAGAGCGCATTATTGAACGCAGCAACAGCCCGTGGGGCGCCCAAGTGGTAGTGGTAAGGGGTAGCGAGAAGAAACGGATGGTGATCGACTATAGCCAAACGATCAACAGGTACACCCAACTAGACGCCTACCCGCTACCCCGCATATCAGAAATGGTGAACCAAATCGCCCAATACCGGGTGTTCTCCACCATCGACCTCAAGTCAGCGTACCACCAGCTCCCTATCAGACCAGAGGACCGCCCGTACACCGCCTTCGAGGCGAACGGACGCCTCTACCAATTCCTCAGAGTCCCCTTTGGGGTGACGAATGGGGTCTCGGTCTTCCAGAGGGAGATGGACCGCATGGTCGATGACCACCACTTGCAGGCAACCTTCCCCTACCTCGACAACGTCACCATCTGCGGTCACAACCAGCAGGATCACGACTCGAACCTCGAGAGGTTCCTGGAAACCGCACAAAAACTCAACCTCACCTACAACGAGGACAAGTGCGTTTTCAACACCACGCGTCTCTGCATACTAGGCAGCGTGGTGGAGAATGGGGAAATCGGACCAGACCCCGACCGATTGCGCCCCCTACGGGAGCTGCCCCTGCCCAACACTCCCAAAGCCCTGAAAAGGTGCCTGGGGTTATTTTCTTATTATTCCCAATGGGTCCCCAACTACTCTGACAAAGCCCGCCCCCTCTTGAAAGCATCCTCTTTTCCGCTCTCTGCTGAGGCCCACGCCGCCTTCAAAAGCATTAAGCAGGATATTGAGCAGGCCACGCTACAGGCAGTGGACAAGAACACTCCCTTTCAAGTGGAAAGTGATGCGTCTGACTTTGCCTTGGCGGCCACCCTCAACCAGGCGGGGCGGCACGTAGCTTTCTTCTCGAGGACCCTCCAAGGGCCCGAGATCAGACACTCCTCCGTAGAAAAGGAGGCCCAAGCCATCGTGGAGGCAGTGCGCCACTGGCGCCACTACCTAGCCGGCAAACGCTTCACCCTACTTACCGACCAGCGGTCGGTAGCGTTTATGTTCAATAATAGAGGGGGAAGATTAAAAATGATAAGATTCTTAGGTGGCGGATCGAGCTCTCCACCTTCGAGTATGACATCATTTACCGGCCAGGGGCCCTTAACGAATCCCCTGACGCCCTCTCACGAGGGATGTGTGCCAGCGCCACCGGGGATCGGCTACAGACCCTCCACAACGACCTCTGCCACCCAGGGGTCCCGCGGCTGTTCCACTTCATAAAGTCCCGTAACTTACCCTACTCGATTGAGGAAGTTCGGTCTCTGACCAGGAACTGCCGCACTTGCGCTGAGTGCAAGCCTCGGTTCTACCGCCCAGATAGAGCCCACTTAATCAAAGCTACACGGCCCTTTGAGCGGCTCAGCTTAGATTTCAAGGGCCCCCTCCCGTCAGTCGACTGCAATGTTTACTTCCTGAACATTGTGGACGAATACTCCCGTTTCCCATTCGCCTTCCCCTGCCCAGACATGACCAGCGCCACGGTCATTAAATGCCTCAACAGCCTGTTCTGCCTGTTCGGTATGCCGAGCTACATCCATACGGATAGGGGGGCGTCCTTCATGAGTGAAGAGCTACGCCAGTACATGCTGTCCAGGGGGATCGCCACGAGCCGTACCACCAGCTACAACCCCCGGGGTAACGGTCAAGTGGAGCGAGAGAACGGGACAGTATGGAAAGCAGTCACTCTAGCTCTAAGGACCAAGGGCCTCCCTATCTCCCGCTGGCAGGAAGTCCTCTCAGATGTGCTCCATTCGATACGGTCGCTATTGTGCACTGCCACTAATGCCACGCCTCATGAACGAATGTTTGTCTTTCCCCGGAAATCCACCTCAGGCGTATCCATGCCGTCATGGCTCTCCACCCCAGGTCCGGTATTCGTGCGAAGGCATGTGAGGGGCCACAAGACGGACCCTCTCGTGGAGCCAGTGCACCTACTCCACGCCAACCCCCAATACGCGTATGTCCAGCACGCCGACGGAAGGGAGGACACCGTGTCCATAAAAGACGTCGCCCCAGCCGGTAACGACAACAACCACGGCAATAGCAACAACAATGATCACAGCAACTCTTACCCACCCACTACTCTTTCATCACCCCCGGAAGAACATCGACCAACGGCACCCCCACCAACTACCCCTTCAACAACCCTGGCGGCACCCCCGGCAGAGACCCAGGAGGCCACCGGGGACACCCAGCCGACACCCGCGACACCACAACAGCCACGTCGGTCGCAGAGGACTATCAAACCCCCGAGCAGACTAAATCTATAGAAGGGGTGAATGTGATGAAATATTCCATTCATCACTGCCTGTGACTGTGGTTGGTTTCAGGTTTCAGTTCCCTTACCTCAGTTCCGTCTCCTCACCATTGTATTGTATATTGTAATGTATTGTGTGTAGGGCTCCGCCCATACCTTGCCCCTATGTAAGCAAGCTCAGTCTGGCCTCATATCCAGTACTGCAGACCTCCAGATGGAAGATACCTCTCTCCACTGCATGTTACCTTCTAAGTTAATAAAAGCCTTGTTTTGTTTCACTAACATCGAGTCTCGGAATTATTGAGGCACATCACTTGTTGCAGGACCTCATCACTCTTTCTACCCATGTCGTTGGTACCAATGTGAACCACGACCTCTGACTGTTCACCCTCCCCCTTCGGAATGCCCTGCATCCTTGACCCTGGCACCAGGGAGTCAACATACCATCCTGGAGTCACGTCTGCGGCCACAGAAACTGTTAAGTATGTGTATTGTATTGAACAATTAACACAAAGACTTAAACGTATAACTCAAACAGGTCTTTACTGGTTGGAGGTAGGGACTATACATAGGTCTTTACTTCATGCCCACAGGCGGGAACTGAGGGGAGATCAGTACCCACAGTACTATTTATACCCCTATGGCCAGGAGTGGTACTGCGTATCACTACGCCCAACAAGTAGTGCAGTCCTGTCCATAGGTTCAAAGTAGCACACATATTACATACACAACATTCCTCCCTTCCTAGCTTTACAGTCATCTCCCCATTTAACATAACGTAATAACATATATACATATATAACTTCAGGTTTACATAACAGAATAACATAGATACATAGATAACTTCATGTCAAAACAGATCACAGATTCAGTCTCTGCGGAAAACAGTTCACAGATTCAATCTCTGTGGTGGAGTCGGTTCACGTTGCTGGAGTGACTCATTCAATAGTCCTTCCATGGATTTAACAATTTGAACTTCCGAACTGAATTGGCTCCGTTCGGAGGGACCACGTGTGTGATCTGGTAGAGGTAATAATGGTTCAGATGGGTCATCTTCTGTTTCGACTTTTCCTTTTCTGCTTCTTGGAGACTCTCTGGGCTCCACTGTCAGCTGCCAGCTGCATGCGCAGTTCCTCCTTCTCTCCCTCCTTTTTCCGTAGTAGAGCCACCTTCTCCCGATGTTCCGTAGACTTTCGGTGCTCCTCCATGCTTTCTGTATGGTGGGAGTCGAAGTTACAAGTTGGGCAGGACAGGACATAGTAATATTCGGTGTCGTCCTGATCTAGGCCAACGAGAGGGTCTTCTATTTCCTCCATACCCAGCTGGGCGTTAGCCAGCTTTTGTTCCAAGTCCAGACATCTTTCCTGAAGAGACTTCTTCATGCATACCTCTTCATCCAGCTTTTTCTGGGCTTTCAGCAAGTCGTTTACTAATGACCTCATTTGAGATTTTACTGCTTCAACTTCTTTTGGAGATTGACTGATCGGACTATTCAATCCCTCTACCGGAGCAGCTGTTTCAGCGGTCTGTTGTTCTACGTTGACGTGAGTCAGCGTACTTTTGGCATCCAAGGGCTGCTCTGTTGTAGTCATTTCAGTCTGTGTTGCCACCTCAGCTCTTCCAATAACCTTTGAGAGCTCCGAACCCCTTTCGTTTGAATATTGAAGTTCGTGTTCAAGTTTTTCCCATTTCAGAGTCCTGTCCTTCAGCATATGCAGGAGTTGGCTGACCGTTAACTCCTCTGACATCAGACGTTTTGTGTGCTCCTGCTCCATTTTCTCCATCAGCTGCTTCTGTTGTCTTTCCAGATTCTCCAACTCTATATCAAAGAACTCTTTCGTTGCATTCAACTCTTGCTCACAACGGCGAAGCATTTGTTCTAATTGCTGTTGTAGTTTGAAATGGAGTTGAGTTCGAGCCCGGTGTCCCTCAGAAATGGGCACATCAGTAGACTTGCCAGACTCAGAATCCACAGTTAAACTATGTTGTTGTTGCTCAGTGGAATTCTGTGCTGAAACTTTGTCTTTTGCACCTGAGTTGGGCTTACCATCATCCGTTCCAGAGTCTGGGCCGACTATCTTCACCGAGTTCTCACTCGTTATTGTTTGTAGGAAATGCCAGTCCATATTCATTTTCCTAATCCACTCCCGTCCTAGTAGTGGAGGACCTCCTTCAGATATCACATATAAGTCCATTATTTGACTGTCTTCGCCCTTGTGGACCACTGCAACCTCTATTTTCCCGATGGGGTACACTCTTTGCCCCGTGTATGTTTCCAATATAATCCCCGTATCCTGTAGGGGAATATGTTGGAATAACTTTCCGTAATCTTTCTTATTTATGACCGTCAATGCCGATCCAGTGTCCAATTCCAGTTTTACTTGGACTCCTTCTATCTGAAGAGTGACCCAAATTGTCTGGAGGTCTGCACCCTTACCAGCGTTGAGTACTCTTAAGCTAGCCAGTTCATTACTGCTAGCGTCTGAATCAGACTCCTGTTCGGTCACCTTCTGTACCTTTGCGTATTTTCCTTGCGGTGACTTCTTGTTGCTGGTCTTCTTCGCTGACCTGCATACTCTAGCTATATGTCCAAGCCTACCACAAGTTCTACATTCTTGGTTTTTAAACCAACACTGGTTCTGATCATGCGTTGTCTTTCCACAACGATAACATTTGCCAGAACTCACACCCAATTTGTGTGCACTGAGCTCCGGTGACCGTAGCTGCATTACTGCCGTGCCTCTCGCTGCGGCTTCGTGTGCTGCTGCCATAGTGACCGCCTTCTCAAGCGTCAGCTCATTCTCCTCGAGCAGTCGCTTTTGTGTATCCTGTTTAAATAAACCACACACAAATTTGTCTCGAAGTGCCTCTGTCAGTCCCGTTCCAAACTGGCAATATTTCGCTAATTTACGCAATTCCAGCAAATAATCAGCATTGCTTTCATGCTGTAGCTGCCTTCTGTCGTAAAATTTAAATCGTTCCGCTAGCATCAGCGGCGTGGGGTTTAGATGATCTTTCAGGACAGTAACAATCTCATCGAACGTCTTATCCGCCGGTTCAACTGGTGATAACAGGTGTTTCAATTGCCCGTATGTCTTCGCACCCATTAAATTTAATAATGTTAGAGCTTTATTTATCTTGGTCACGAATTTTATTGGCCTTACAATAATTTTTTACTCTTTCAACATATATGGCCCAATCTTCGAGGTCACTATCAAAGGTGCTAATATTCCCGTGTTTAGGCATTGTAGATTTGCAATTTCTCAGATTTTATTTTGTTTACTTGTTATCAAAGATGGCAGCTTCCCGCTCTTGCCGTCGTCCTCCGCCCACAAAATGGCGGTTTCCCCGCGCTTGGCGGTCTTCACCCGTCCCCCGACGCCGTCTCCCTTCAGCCCCCGAGTGCGGCCCTTATCTTCGCCGCGATCGCCCGAGTGCGGCTCTTATCAGCGGATGCGATCGCTGGATAGCGAAGTGGCTCCCGACCGAAGCGGCTCTTGCTCGCTCCCTCCCTGGCTCTGGCTTACCCGCTCGCGCGTTTCACCGCGGCTCTTATCAGGGATTGCGATCGCCCTTATCTTCTCCAACTTCCCCAGCCCTGTCTTTGCAGCCAACACTGCACGGCTTACCCCACCACCTAGGTTGAACAAGGAAACTGCAGAAAGACTTCTGTCAGTCGCTGGAAGCTGT
The DNA here is from genome assembly GCF_052327205.1 of Somniosus microcephalus. Classification (NCBI taxonomy): domain Eukaryota; kingdom Metazoa; phylum Chordata; class Chondrichthyes; order Squaliformes; family Somniosidae; genus Somniosus; species Somniosus microcephalus. The sequence goes on along the minus strand of NW_028225179.1, from coordinate 107,561,077 downwards.
CAGGATGTTTGCTGCACTCCAATACTCAGTCGCTGATGGAGGCTTCAGAGTCCTAAAGCCTGTCGCTTCTAGTGGGGTGGTGATGTTTGAAACCTCTCTTCAACTGCCGCAGGGTAAGAACCTGACTCATCGCCAGTGTTAAGTCTGTGTATTGTATTGAACAATTAACACAAAGACTTAAACGTATAACTCAAACAGGTCTTTACTGGTTGGAGGTAGGGACTATACATAGGTCTTTACTTCATGCCCACAGGCGGGAACTGAGGGGAGATCAGTACCCACAGTACTATTTATACCCCTATGGCCAGGAGTGGTACTGCGTATCACTACGCCCAACAAGTAGTGCAGTCCTGTCCATAGGTTCAAAGTAGCACACATATTACATACACAACAGAAACGTCTATCTGTTCCCCTTACGATAGAATCCCCTATCACTATTGCTCTCCCACTCTTTTTCTTCCCCTCCTGCTGTGCAGCTGAGCCACTCGTAGTACCACGGACTTGGCTCTTGCTGCATTCCCCTGAGAAACCATCTCCCCCAGCAGTATCCAAAACGGAAAATCTGTTGGAGAGGGGGATGGACCCAGGGGATTCCTGCACTACCTTCCTAGTTCTTTTACTCTGTCTGGCGGTCACCCATTCCCTGTCTGCCTGTGCACTCTTTACCTGCGGTGTGACCACCTCGTTAAACGTGCTATCCACGTATCCACCAAGTATCCCGTATGCCTTCTTAACCACCTTATCTACCTGTCCTGCTACTAGTGAGTAATTGCAATCAGTCTGCTGAGCTGTGTGCCAAGCAGTCTGAAAGTATTGTGTAACTTCTCCCTCCCTGGAGATGACGGACAAAAGGCTCAGAAAGGATGGCTGCAAGTGGGCCTCTAACTTTGTGGCTGGGGACCTCCAGGCCCTCCTTGATGAGATCGAGGCATGCGAGGGTTGTCTCGACTGGGGTCCAGCCCTCACAGGCAGTGAGGATACCCAGACTACCAAGGGTTAAGGTACGAGGAGAGATTACACAAACTAGGGTTGTATTCCCTGGAATTTAGAAGGTTAAGGGGTGATCTGATCGAAGTTTTCAAGATATTAAGGGGAACAGATAGGGTAGATAGAGAGAAACCATTACCACTGGTTGGGGATTCTAGGGCTAGGGGGCATAGTCTAAATATTAGAGCCAGACCTTTCAGGAGTGAAACGAGGAAACACTTCGACACACAGAGGGTGGTTGAAGTTTGGAACTCTCTTCCACAAATGGCAATTGATGAGAGATCAATTGTTAATTTTAAATTGGAGATTGATGGATTTTTGTTAACCAAAGGCGATACGGAGCAAAGGTGGGTTTATGGAGTTAGGTCGCAGATCAGCCATGATCTCATTGAATGGCGGAGCAGGCTCAAGGGGCTGAATGGCCTCCTCCTGCTCCTATGTTACTAGGAGGCGTGCCGAGAGGGAGGTGGCGGAGGTGCTGAGTGGGTCCACGTTAATCACCAGCGCAGAAGAATTTCATTGACCCGATAAGGCCAGGGAAGGTAAGAAATGTATTCCCATTCCTTCTGCCGTGCCCAATGTGTCGGACTCAGGGACAGCCACCAGCCCAGCAATCTATCGGAGAGGACTGAACCCACCTCTCCCCATATACGCACAGCAGTCGCGTGCTGGAATTGCTCGTCGATGCATTTTGATCTTTTCCTTTTGTCTTTGCGGGTCAAGGAAGCGCACAATGCCCGGGAAAGGTCGACGAGTGGTGGGGACTTCCCAAACCTCAGGGTGTTGACACCCCACCATGAGCAGAAGGAAGTGCAGCTGCTGAGGAGACGCACCATCACGGCTGTGGTGGGCAGGCAGAGTCCAACAACCGGTGAGTACCTACACTTTGGCCAGTCGATGCTTCCATACAGGGACAGTGGCAGAGGATGGCCGCCCACACCCACTGCCTCCCGGGCAATATAAACATTCCAATCATCTGGTTTTCTCCCCACAGCTAAGAAAAGATGATCACAGGCGATCCCGCTGGAGGAGTCAGAGGAAGACAAACATAAGAAATAGGAGCAGGAGTAGGCCAATCGGCCCCTCGAGCCTGCTCCGCCATTTAATAAGATCATGGTTGATCTGATCCTAACCGCCAATCTACTATCACAGAACCATCTCCTGAATCTAACAGAATTAGACACACGAAATAGGAGCAGGATCAGGCTACACGGCCCCTGGGCCCGCTCCGCTACCCACAGGGCCATGTCCGATCCGAACCTAGACTCATGTCCAAATTCCTGCCCGCTCCCCGTAACCCTTAATTCCCTTTACTTCTAGGAAACTGTCTATTTCTGTTTTAAATTTATGTAATGATGTAGCTTCTACAGCTTTTTGAGGCAGCATATTCCATGGACCTACCACCCTCTGAGTGAAGTAGTTCCTCCTCATCTCAGTTTTGAAAGAGCAGCCCCTTATTCTAAGACTATGCCCCCTAGTTCTAGTTTCACCCATCATCGGGAACATCCTCCCTGCATCCACCCGATCCAACCCCTTCACAATCTTATATGTTTCAATAAGATCGCCTCTCATTCTTCTGAACTCCAATGAGTAGAGTCCCAATCTACTCAACCTCTCCTCATATGTCCATCCCCTCATCCCCAGGATTAACCGAGTGAACCTTCTTTGTACTGCCTCGAGAGCAAGTATGTCTTTTCTTAAGTATGGACACCAAAACTGTATGCAGTATTCCAGGTGCGGTCTCACCAATACCTTGTACAACTGAAGCAATACCTCACTATTTTTATATTCTATCCCCTTAGCAATGAAAGCCAACATTCCATTGGCCTTCTTAATCACTTGCTGCACCTGCATACTAACCTTTTGAGTTTCGTGCACCAGGACCCCCAGATCCCTTTGTACTTCAGTACTTTCCAGCTTCTTGCCATTAAGGTAATAGCTTGCTCTACGATTTTACCTGCCAAAGTGCATAACCTCACACTTTCCAGTATTGTATTCCATCTGCCAAATCTCTGCCCACTTACTTAGCCTGTCGATGTCCCCTTGCAGGTTTTTTATGTCCTCCTCACTCACTACTTTCCCTCCCATCTTAGTATCATCTGCAAACTTTGATATGTTACACTCGGTCCCCTCCTCCAAATCGTTAATATAGATTGTAAAGAGTTGGGGACCCAGCACCGACTCCTGCGGAACACCACTAGTTACTGATTGCCAGTCTGAGAATGAACCATTTATCCCAACTCTCTGCCTTCTGTTAGTTAGCCAATCCTCTATCCATGCCAGAATATTACCCCCAATCCCGTGATTTTTTATTTTAAGCAATAATCTTTTGTGTGGCACCTTGTCAAATGCCTTTTGGAAGTCTAAATACACTACGTCCACTGGTTCACCTTTATCCACCCTATATGTTACTTCCTCAAAGAACTCCAGCAAATTTGTCAAACATGACTTCCCCTTCATAAAACCATGCTGACTTGGTCCTATTAAATGATGATTATCCAAATGTCCTGTTACTGTCTCCTTAATAATGGACTCCAAAATTTTACCTACCACAGATGTTAGGCTAACCGGTCTATAGTTTCCAGCCTTCTGTCTACTGCCCTTTTTAAATAAGGGTGTTACATTAGCAGTTTTCCAGTCTGCCGGGACCTTTGCTGAGTCCAGGGAGTTTTGGAAGATTATTACCAATGCATCCACAATCCCTACCGCCACTTCCCTCAAGACCCTAGGATGTAAGCCATCAGGTCCAGGTGATTTATCCGCCTTGAGTCCCATTATTTTACCGAGTACCACTTCCTTAGTGATTTTGATTGTGTTTAGCTCCTCCCCCCCTATAGCCCCCTGTTTGTCCAGTGTTGGGATATTCTTAGTGTCTTCTACTGTAAAGACTGATACAAAATATTCATTCAGTGTTTTTGCCATCTCCATATTTCCCACCATTAATTTCCCGGTCTCATCCTCTAAGGGACCAACATTTACTTTAGCCACCCTTTTTCTTTTTATATAACTATAAAAACTCTTACTATCTGTTTTTATATTTTTTGCAAATTTACTTTCATAATCTATCTTCCCTTTCTTAATCAATCTTTTTGTTATTTTTTGCTGTCTTTTAAAGTTTTCCCAATCCTCTATCCTCCCACTAGATTTGGCTACCTTATATGCCCTTGTTTTTAGTCGAATACTATCCTTAATTTCTTTACTTAGCCACGGATGGCTGTCTTTTCTTTTACACCCTTTTCTTCTCAGTGGAATATATATTTTTTGGAAGTTGTAATGTACACCACTGATCATGTATCGTCTTACCCTTTAATCTATTTTCCTAATCCACTCTACTCAATTCCGCTCTCATACCTTCATAGTCTCCTTTATTCAAGCTTAGCACGCTTGTTTGAGATCCAACCTTCTCACCCTCTAATTGAATATGGAATTCAACCATGTTATGGTCACTCATTCCAAGGGGATCCTTTACTAGGACATTTTTAATTAATCCTGTCTCGTTACACAGGACCAGATCTAAGGCTGCTTGCCCCCTGGTCGGTTCAGTTACATACTGCTCAAGAAACCCATCCCTAATACACTCAATGAACTCATCCTCAAGGCAGCCCTGCCCAATTTGATTTGTCCAATTAATATGATAGTTAAAATCCCCCATAATTATAGATGTTCCCTTATTACAAGCCTCAACTATTTCCTGATTGATACTCCATCCAACAGAGTTGCAACTGTTCGGAGGCCTTTAGACTACGCCCACTAGTGTTTTTTTCCCCTTATTATTCCTTATCTCCACCCAAACTGTTTCATTTTCCTGATCTTTTGACACAATATCATTTCTCTGTATTACAGTGATTCCTTCCTTTATTAACATAGCCACCCCACCTCCCCTTCCTTCCTGCCTGTCCTTCCTGATTGTTAAATAACCTGGTATGTTTAATTCCCAGGCATTGTCACCCTGCAGCCATGTTTCTGTAATGGCCACAAGATCATACCCATATGTAGCTATTTGTGCCATTAACTCGTCTATTTTGTTACGAATGCTATGTGCATTCAGATAGAGAACTTTCAAATATGTTTTGTGACACTTAGTTCGTGCTTTTGCCCTTTTTATTACTTTACCTTTTACTCCATACCTTCTGCCCCTTCCTGACACGCTCTCGTTTTTAATTTCCCCACTGCTACCTAAGTCCTTCTCTGTTGTCATTTTTATTATTTGCTCTCTAGGAACCTCCCCCCCCACTATGATCCGCCAGGACTCTAGTCCCAGCACTGGCCAAGTGAAGCCCGTCCCAACGGAACAGCTCCCTCCTGCCCCAGTACTGGTGCCAGTGTCCCAGGAAGCAAAACCCATTTCTCCCACACCAGTCTTTGAGCCACGCATTTAACTCTCTAATTTTATTTGTCCTAGCCAAATTCGCTCGTGGCTCAGGTAATAAGATTATTACCCTTGAGGTTCTGTTTTTTAATTTGACCCCTAGCTGCTCATACTCCTTTAACAGAACTGGCTTCCTAGTCCTATCTACGTCGTTTGTACCAACATGGACCACGACAACTGGATCCACCCCCTCCCACTGCAAGTTTCTTTCCAGCCCAGAGGAGATGTCCTTAACCCTGGCACCGGGTAGGCAACACAGCCTTCGGGACTCTCGCTCTCGGCTGCAGAGAACTCTATCTATCCCCCTAATAATACTATCCCCTACCACTACAACATTTCTAGTTACTCCCCCCTCTTGAATGGCCCCCCGTTCCACGGTGCTGTGGCCAGGTTGCTCATCCTCCCTGCAGTCCCTGCTCCCGTCCCCACAGGGAGTAAGAACCTCGAACCTGCTGGACAAGAGCAAGGGCTGCGGCTCCTCCAGCTCTACCTCCTGGATCCCCGTACCTGCCTCACTTGTAGTCACACCGTCCTGTCCCTGACCATGGGCTACATCTGAATTAATTAACTTCATAGGTGTGACCACCTCCTGATACACAGAGTCCAGGTACTTCGCCCCCTCCCTAATGTGTTGCAGTGTCTGAAGCTCAGACTCCAGCTCATCAACACGGAGCTGGAGTTCCTGTAGCAGCAGACACTTGTCACAGACGTAATCACCGTGAGCCTCAATGGGGTTCACCGGCTCCCACATCTCGCAACAGTAACACATCACCTGCTCCATTCCATGTAATTAATTAAATTTTTTATTGTTAGTTATGGACACCCTCTGCCCGATTATAGATGCTAGTATCCCCTTAAATTAATTGGATTTAATTTAAATCAATCCCTCTAATTACACCAGTTAAATGGTTTACCAACAGTCACTCTGCACCAGAAAGGCCTTATTAACTACAACCCACAGAGTTAAAGTTTGAAAAGAGCACCTAACACCCCACTTACCCTAACTCACACACTTACCCAAACTCACAGCACTCTCTGCTGACTTGCACTCAGTGCTTGCTCGCACTAGCCTGGTCTTTTTATACTGTTTGTTTGTTTACAGCCAAATGAGTCACCCCTGCTGATTGGTTAGAAAACTGGTTTCCACTGCCTGCTGTGCCAATTTACTCCTACTGCAGTGTAACCTTGTTTTACTCTTCTTAAACGAACAGAATCCCAAATATTTAACTTTTCCCCTTTACTTAAACTGCTTAAGTAATCTTATCAAGAATGATTTAAAGAGAAATAACAATTAAAAACTCTCACACTTACCCAAACTTGGAGGAGGTGTGCACGTGGGAAAGTGAGGTGGAGCAGCCCCCGCAGGAGATGGCGGGAGTGGAGCCCTGGCTCGTGCCCTAGGATGAGGGACTGAGGGGAAGCCAAGGCTCCTCACCAACACTCCTTCGTCCTTGGTGTGAACCCTCGACCCCCACCCACTGAACCCTCGACCCCCACCCCCTGAACCCTCGACCCCACCCCTGAACGCTCGACCCCCACCCCCTGAACTCTCGACCCCACCCCCTGAACCCTCGACCCCACACCCCCTGAATGCTCGACCCCCACCCCCTGAACTCTCGACCCCACCCCCTGAACCCTCGACCCCCACCCCCTGAACCCTCGACCCCACTCTCAGGCCACCCCCCAACCAACTCTCCTCTGCCTGCCCCCAGCCCGGATACACATGAGCATTCTCGGAGGTTGATTCTGAGCTGCAGTATCGCCCAGACGTCTGCCGCTAGCAGCACTGTGGTGGTGGGAGATGCAGAGGATGTATCTGCCTCTCCGGTGATACCGGCCAGAAGGCGGACATAGAGCTGTGAGTCAGTGGAGCCCAAGATGAGGAGGCGCCTGGTGATGGAGCACCGGAGGCGAGCGGGTACCCTATCCTCCATCAAGGACACATTAGAGAACCTTGCTGGCCTGGTCTCAGAATCTGCTGCACAGGATCTGTGACAACACTGGACAGGCAGCGGCTGCAGTCCAGGAGCTATGTCACCAGTTGACTGCTGCCTTGGGCCATCCTGCAGCCCCCCTGTGATGGGACAGTGCAGTAGAAGTCAGGGCCCCTAAACTAGATGGAGGTTCGGGCTTCTGCGGCTCAGGCCTCAGCAGACTGGAGGTGGTCATAAGAGAGAGGGCTTACAGTCTCTCGCTGAGACCTTGCGGGGCATCGCAGCCGCCATCGTTCCACCCATCACGGCGGTGGGTGAGCTTGTTGGTGAACTCCGCACCGGTGGGTTAGCTCGTAGGGTCCATGTGGCTGATGCCTCTACTTCAGTGGGTGGTGGGGTGCAGTACCACCCTTGACCACTGGGACAGGGCCTTCACCAGACGCCTTGCTCAATGCCTCGCCAGGCCCTTCACCCGGCCTCTCACTAGACTCCGCAGCAGATAGCTCGCCCGACCCCTCACCCAGCCCCTCACTCAGCCTCTCACCCAGCCCCTCGCTAGACTCCACGCCGGACCCCTCTGGCCTGGCCCCTCGCCAGCTGCACTCACCCGGCTGCATGAAGGGGCTCAGGCTCTCAATTCTGGGATCCAGGCAGCAGCTTCTCTGCCCCAGGAGCTGACGGCAGTGAGACTCGGTGAGGCTTAGGCCCACGGCTCATTAGACCTCCATTTCTCCATCACACAGCTGGTAGACAGCGCGGGGCGGGCAGAAGGTACCAGAGCTGGTCTAGGCATGGTGGGGGCTGAGCGAGCCGCCCCGAGAGAGGCAGGGAATTTCATCCCTCTCTCTGCTACCTCCACTTTCTCTTCCGTCTCATCCAAGGAGGGAGTTTGCAGGCAGTTATTAGCACTTTTTATTAGTTATTTGTTTGCACTTTTCTAAAGTTTTTTGAATAATTGTTGAAGTTTCATGTTTGCACTCTTAAAGTTGAATAAATGTAACTATATTGTACATCTCCCTGTGTCCATTTCTAAATGAATCTTTCCACTCTTGTTAATAACAAAATTTATTACTGTAGTTTTCGATAACAAATGTGAGCAAGCAACAAATTGAACTGTATTTGTGAACTGCAAAAACTCGATTCATTTAACGTTAACAGTTAACAATTGGAGATTGTAATGAATCTCGTTCGATTTTGAAGTGATCATCAGCGTCAGAGTCTTCCTCTGCTCTCAGTGCGGGGGAGACGGGCAGGAGGTGGGGCTCATTGTGTGAAGATGTGCTCTACGAGCCGGGCTTTGAGAGCCCTGCCCTGTCGAGCTGTTGCCCCCTGTTCCGGCTCAGCACACCTCAGCCCCGGTTCCCGAGGCACGACATTCATCTCGACCGGCTCCTCTCCCGGATTGTCCAGGTCCAGAACTTGTTCCAGAGCAACATTGTGCAGGGCGCAGCACACCAAGATAATCCTGGCCACTCTCTCTCTTATTCTGGGGAATACTGCAGCACGCCCCCAGATCTGTCTAGGCACCTGATGTGGCTCCTTCAACACCCCAATTGGCTTAACTTCCATGACCGGCCTGGTGGAGACATGGGCCTCAATGAATTTCACCTCTGCCTCAGTGTCTGGAGCTCGTAATTTTAAAATTGTCATCCTGGTTTCCAAATCCCTCCATGGCCCTCGCCCCCTCCCTATCTCTGTAATCTCCTTCAGTCCCACAACCCCGAGATCACTGCGCTCCTCCAATTCTGGCCTCTTATGCATCCCCCATTTTAATCGCCCCAACATTGGTGGCCGTGCGGTCAGCTGCCGAGGCCCTAACCTCTGGAATTCCCTCCCTAAACCTCATCCACCTCTCTTTCCTTCTTCAAGATGTTCCTTAAAACCTACCTCTTTGACCAAACTTTTGGTCATCTGCTCTAATATCTCCTTATGTGGCTCGGTGTCAAATTTTGTTAATAACGCTCCTATGGACGTTTTACTATTTAAGGCGCTGTATAAATACAAGTTGTTGTTGTTGAAATGGTGCCATCAACCTTGGCAGCTGGGGTCAGGCCTTGTCCCCAATTAGCCAACCATCCCCGAGTATGCTACGCCAGAGTTCCTCATGATAAAAGCATCATGAGTTGATCCAGCCTGCATGGCAATCACACATAGGATTCACACACTGGCATCGCACACGGCCTGGACATCAAGGTGAGTGAAATCCCTTTCTGTTTGGGTAGTGCTGCGAGTCTTCATGGGTGAGCTTCAATGCCACACGAGTGGCATCAACTGGTCCAAGCACCTTGGGAAAGCCAGCTATGCAGTAAAACTCCAGTGACCTCCGCTGCTGCTCCACTATTTCTCTGATATAAGGGGCTCAATTGAACTGAAGTATTTGCTGTAATAACAAAAAACGCTGGAAAAGCTCAGCAGGCCAGGCAACATCCGTGGAGAGAGAAACAGAGTTAACGTTTCACGTCGAAACCCTTCATCAGGACTGAAAAAACACAGGAAATGAAACAGATTAAAAGGCCAGTTTGGGGGCTGGGAAATGGGGGTGAAAGAACAAAAGAGAAGTGAAGAGACATTAAGAGGTATTCAACACGAGATGAGATGGTGATAGGACTAGTAAAAAGAGACAAAAGACGGCTCTCCATGGTTATTAAATGGATGCAGTGTGAAGTGTGAAATGCGCTGGCAGAATGGGAGACAGCTGCCATGTGGGAGAGAAAAAAAGGGGGAAGGGCACAAAACAAAGGTGTGAATAAAAAAATATATAAAAATGTAATGGGGCCGAGGTTATGATCTGAAATTGTTGAACTCGATATCGAGTCCGAAGGCTGTAAAGTGCCTAATTGGAAGATGGAGGTGCTGTTCCTCGAGTTTACGCTGAGCTTCTGTGGAACAATGCAAGAGCCCGAGGACGGTGAGGTCCGAGTGGGAATGGAGCGGTGAATTAAAATGACAGGCGACCGGAAGCTCGGGGTCGCCCTTACGGACTGAACAAAGATGTTCCGCAAAGCGGTCGCCCAATCTGCGTTTGGTCTCCCCAATGTAGAGGCGACCACATCGTGAGCAGCGAATACAGTATACTAGATTGCAAGAAGTACAAGTAAATCGCTGTTTCACCTGGAAGGGATGTTTGGGGCCCTGGACAGTGGGAAGGGGGGGGGGGGGGGTGGGGAGGTAAAAGGGCAGGTGTTGTATCTCCTGCGCTTGCACGGGAAGGTGCCAGGCAAAGGGGAAGGGGTGCTGGGGGTGATAGAGGAGTGGACTAGGGTGTCTGACGGAGCGGGCCCTACGGAATGCTGAAAGGGTAGGGGAGGGGAAGATGCGTTTGGTGGTGGGATCACGTTGGAGGTGGCGGAAATGGCGGAGGATGATCCATTGAATGTGGAGGCTGGTGGGGTGAAAGGTGAGGACAAGGGGAACCCTATCGTGGTTCCGGGAGGGAGGGGCAGGGGTGAGGGCAGACGTGCGGGAGATAGAACGGACACGGTCGAGGGCCGTGTCAACCACGGTACGGGGGAATCCTCGGTTGAGGAAAAAGGAAGACATATCGGAAGCACTGGTGTGGAAGGTGGCAACGGAGAAACTGGGAGAATGGAATAGAGTCCTTACAGGAGGCGGGGTGAGAGGAAGTGTCGTCCAGGTAGCTGTGGGAGTCAGTGGGCTTGTAGTGAATGTTGGTCAATAACCTATCCCCAGAGATGGAGACGGAGAAGTCGAGGAAGGGAAGGGAAGAGTTGGAGATGGACCATGTGAAGGTGAGGGAAGGGTGGAAATTGGAGGCAAAGTGAATGAAATTGTCGAGTTCAGGGCGAGAGCAGGAAACAGCACCGATACAGTCATCAATGTATCGGAAAAAGAGGTGAGGGAGGGGACCCGAGTAGGACTGGAACAAAGAGTGTTCCACATATCCCACGAAAAGGCAGGCATATCTAGGACCCATGCGGGTATCCATAGCAACACCTTTAATTTGGAGGAAATGAGTGGAGTCAAAGGAGAAGTTGTTCAATGTGAGAACAGGTTCAGCCAGGCGGAGGAGGGTGGTGGTGGATGGGGACTGGCTGCTGCTTGCCTGCAAGCTGCTGAAACGATTGCTGGTCACTGCAGGAAGGTGGGAATCGCGCGACTATGGGTGCCCTCGCATGGCAAAAAAAAACAAGCGCAATTTGACGACCCTCCTCGAACGGGCGCAATCGACGAAAACTCGGCATCCTTGTTAGTTCGATCTGGGGGGTTGGCCGGTTTTGTGGAAGGGGCCAACTCAGGCACTATGAATTTTTAAACCAGTGTTAAAGATCGCAGGAACTCGAGCGCAGGTCGGTTCCGAGGGTAATTGAGTTCCGAGTGTAACTCACTTGATTTTCAGCTTCTGTGATCTATCGCACCGGTTCGGCCAATTGTGCCGATTTAACTGGTGGAAACTCTAGGCCAACGTCTGTCTTTCGGATGAGACGTTAAACCGAGGCCCCCCATCTGCCCTCTCGGGTGGACGTAAAAGATCACACGGCCACTATTTCCAAGAGGAGCAGGGGAGTTCTCCCCAGTATCCTGGCCCAATATTTATCCCTCAATCGGCATCACTAAAAACCCCGATTATCTGGTCATTATCACACTGCTCTTTGTGGGAGCTTGCTGTGCACAAATTGGCTGCCGCGTTTCCCACATTACAACAGTGACTGCACTCTAAAAGTTGGCTGTAAAGCGTTTTGGAACGTCCAGTGGTCGTGAAAGGCGCTATGTAAATGCAAGCCTGTCTGTCTTTCTTTCAAGTTTATCAATCTGTGTAGAACTCAAGGTCAGGGTAGTCGTGCAAAGCCAACCTCGCGAGAATAATAGGACCAACATGACCATGATAAAGTAGCGACGCCCAGTGTAACCGCAGAAAGCTCAGCATTGCCCACCAAGGCACACCATACTCCATTGTACCCCAGCATGCCAACCATAATCCAATGGTGCCCAACGTTGCCCGTCATAGCCAAGCATAGCCCGGCGATGCCAAATGCTATCCAGCATAAACCAGCAAGTCCATAAAAGCTCACCAGTAGAAGACATAATCCAACGTACCCTTTTGTACCACAACACCACCAGCAGATCTCGGCAACATTGTCATAGCCTAACAAAGACAAGCATGACCCAGCATGTCCCAGCAAACCACAGCAGACCCACCACATCCAAACATCATTATCCAATAACCATATTAGTCCAACGAGGCCCACAAAGCTTAGCATGACCCAGAAAGGCCACGCGTAACCTTTTGAAGCTAAGCACAGCCCAATGAAGCTCAGCATAACCAAGCAGAACCCAACAAGTCCAGCATGAGCCAGCAGGAAGCAGCACAACCCGGCATAACCCAGTACACCGCAGTACACCCAGGAAATCCCTGCAAGACTTTTATTATCCAGCAGGGACCAGCACAAACCGACAAATCCCAGCATACTGCAGCATACCAAGTACACCTCTGTGAAATTAGCATTCCCTGGTGAGGCAACTCCTAGTGGGACCAGTAAAACAAAGTAGAGCCAAGCCCATCGCCAAACACTCCAATCCAAGTGCAAGTTCCTAGCATTCCCAATGGGAGCAGCGATTGTCACACCTTCCCGCTCACAATCCAAGCACGGACTGGTTCCACCCTCCTTGGCGGTGGGACTTGTAACAATCGAGTGACGCAGCTGAAGAGGTTCAGCATTCTTACCACCGTGGTTCAATCCCGGACTGAAGAAAGGAAAGAGTTTCTCAGTGAACGTGTCGCTGAAAGTGTGAAGGTGGGACATGCCATCGGCATTGTAAAAGGACACTTGTCCTCCCTCATAGTCCAGGTAAACGCCAATCTCCCTGGGTTTCTCATCCAGATGGAGATCACACAATGATAAGGTAAAGGCCTTGTATTTGGCCCCGTCCTTCAGTCCCACAGCCCAGTATCCATTGGAAGGTGATAATATGATATCCCCCTTCCGGTCGATTGACTCACTGGCCACCCCCACAGTCCAGGTGGTCTTGTTGCCCACCTTCACCTCCCAGTAGTGCCTCCCTGATGTGAATCCCTCAGAGCTGAGGACCCAGGGGCATCGGTCAAATCTCTGTGGGTCGTCAGGCAATTGCTGTTTTTCATCCCCATGTCTCACACTGGTCAGGTCCTCAGACAAAATAAGCCACGGGCTTGCTGTAGCAGGGTTTAGAGTCAGTGAGGCAGGGCCTATAACAGAACAGAAATACATCAAGAAGATATTGAATGCATCATTTATCCAAGTCCGCCAAGAATTCTATGACACCTCGAGGCCAATTACTGCAGCAAGCTCAGACAAATTCTGCTGCAAGACAACATGGATTCAGTGACGGGCCTGTTCAGTTTGCCACACATTTATATCGTTGGGGAACTAGAAGAGCAACAACATTTAGATTAAAAATAAACAGCAGAAGGTTGGAGATAAACATTTGAACTATAAGCTCAGAGTGCTAGACGAGGAGGACTGGAGACTGGGAGCAGCAGGGCAAAGGCTTGGGGCAGTCAGCCATCAAATGCTAGCCTGCCCCTACCCACCCCTGCCCGAAGTAGGTCGCTAACCAGCCTATCACCAGCCACCCCACAGAAGATATCCAAACCCCAGATTCCATCCAACACTCCAGAAGATATCCAAACCCCAGAAGGTACCATACTCCCCAGAAGATATCCACCCCTCCCAAAGTTTATTCACTCCCCACCTCCCCAGAAGTGAGGACTATTTACCTGCCTACACAGCAAGCCCCAGAAATCAGAAGCAAGCCAATAGAACCCAGCCAGTCCAGTCCAATCCAGTCACCAGCAGAAGGGGAAGGGCAGGTCCAGATGCCCTGAATTATAGGAGCAGTTAGGAGGTCATCAGTGACAGTCAGAGGACTGGGGGGCCTGAAGATCTCAGAATATATTTTTTTAAATGATCCTTTTTGCTGCAGTCATTTTCTCCAATGGCAATCGATCACGTTGGGTTATCAAACTAGCAATAGCCGCCCATCCCCCACCCCACCCCACCCCCGTCCTGCCTCATGCACCTTCCACTGGCTGCAGGAAAAGTGGAACCGCCACCATTTCTGACAAAGGACGTTAAGCCCTCATGCCCCTGCCTCCTCCGGTGACGTCAAGGTCAGGGGGACTGACCATCGCAAGAAGCGCCCGCCCCTCTACCTTTGGAAATTTCCCCAACATGAAGAAAATGGGATGGAGACCCCTTTTGGGATCGGGTCCCGGCCCAAATTCCGTCCCCACCCCTCGACACCTTACGAGGCCCAGGAATTTCGGGGCTGTGATTTATATCGGCACTGCTGGCCCAGCACAATGGACTACCAGGTCAAGTCACTCATGGAGATACAAATGATACCTCAATGGGAGTCTATTACCTGACCCAGCCGTGGCTCAGTGGGCAGCACTCTTACCTTTGAGTCAGAAGGTTGTGGGTTCGCGCCCCACTCCAGAGACTTGAGCACAAAGTCTAGGCTGACACGCCCAGTGCAGCGCTGAGGGAGTGTGGCACTCTCATAGGTGCCGTTAAATCTTGGTCCCGTCTGCTCTCTCTGGCAGGTGTAAAAGATCCCGTGACACTATTTTGAAGAAGAGCAGGGGGAGTTCTCCCTAGTGTCCTGGCCTATATTTATCCCTCAATCAACATCACTAAAACAGATTATCTGGTCATTATCTCTGCTCTTTGTGTGAAAATTGGCTGCCGTGTTGCCTACAAAACAACAGTGACTACACTTCAAAACTAGTGAATGGAAAGCGCTTTAGGACGTCCTGAGTTCATGAATGGCGCAATATAATTGCAAGTCTTTCTTTCTAACAAGTCACCTGGTTTGATGACGTCCCTCAATTCTTTCCACAGGCTGTATTGTAAAGGACCTTTTAATATCTCCAAGGAGAGGTCTTCAGATATAGCGGCTAGTGCCCTAAAGTCTTCCGGAGACCTGTACATAGAAAAACACGTCAACACCTCTGAAGTGGAACAGCTGTCCCAACATTTAATCTCTTGGGTGGTTTTCCATGACTCAAGTACGTACCTCTGCTTTGGCAAACTTAATCCCTTCAAAAAAAAAGAAAAGAAAATTAGTTTAACCCACATTAAAAGGTTTTGTTGCCCTGTCTAGACTGATCACATAGTTTCTTTGATTGACTGCAATGTGTGCAGTTTTGGTCACCTTACCTGAGGAAGGACGTTCTTGCCATGGAAGGAGTGCAGCAAAGATTCACCAGGCTGATACCTGGGATGGCAGGAATGACATATGAGGAGAGATGGTGCCGATTGGGCTTATACTCACTGGAGTTTAGAAGATTGAGAGGGGATCTCATCGAAACCTATAAAATTCTGTCAGGCCTGGACAGACTAGATGCAGGAAGGATGTTTCTGTTGGCGGGCGAGTCCAGAACCAGGGGTCATAGTCTAAGGATAAGGGGTAATCCATTTAGGACTGAAATGAGGAGGAATTTCTTCACCCAGAGAATGGTGAACCTGTGGAATTCTCTGCCACAGAGGGCGGTGGAGGCCAGTTCATTAAATATATTCAAGAAAGTGTAGGGAGTTTGCAAAATTCCCCCACCTCGCCTGCTTTCCGAATCAAACAAAGTTGGCCACCTTTTAAACGTACAAAATGGAGTTCTGGGACACGTGACCAGAAAGCTGCTGGAAGCGAGTCATTTTTCTCCCCAGCAACAAGACTGGAGACAGGGCCTGGAATTCCACAGTCCCTATGTGGATTCCAGGCCAGACATGGAATTGAATATGTAATAGCAAGTCGCCAGTAGGCCGGTAAGAACAATGAACCTGGTTGCACTGCAATCAGGGTTAAGCTAGTTAAAACCATCATCGGGCCCATCCTAACAGATCCAATTCCAATTCCAATTCCAATTCCAATTCAAATGCTTTATTGGCATGAAAGTTTACAGAGAACCATATTGCCAAAGCTTACATAGCAAAAAGGTACAGTTTTCCAACATTCTGTAGGTGTCAATCGATTTGACATTTGTTGGGTACATACAATATTACTTTTAAACAATATTAATTTTAAACAGTCTTTGTACTTCATTTGGTGCGTTCAATATTAATTTTAAACAGTCTTAATTTTAAACAGTCCTCAGGTTGTGACATGTTGTTACATATTTGGCCCCAAGGTATGGTCTGTCTCCTTCTCCCAGGACTAATCTCAATTTTGACAGGTCATCCAATTCCTTGAAATCTGGGGTTGTTTGGCTTAGCTTGTTGAATAATATGTTTCTTGATGTGTTGAATTTTTCGCATTTTAGGAGGAAATGCATTTCTGTTTCAACCTCGCCGGCCAGACATTGATCGCATATTCTATTCTCTCTAGGCTGCCAGGATTTCTTGTATCTGCCTTTTTCAATTTCCAGTTGGTGGTCGCTTAGTCTGTACCTGGTGAGGGTCTGTCTCTGTTTTGTGTCTCTGATGGTCGTGAGGTAGTCTGCCAGTTTATATTCTCTTTTTAGGGCCCGGTAACATTCTAATCTGCTTTGGCTTTCGGTTATTTTGTTCCAATGTTCCAGGTAGGTTTCTTTGCATTGTTTAATGATTTGGTTCACTCGGATTGGTGTTTGGATGGCTGTGTTGGTCTGGGGCTGGTCAGGGTCCGGCTGAGTACTTATTTTCAGTAGCAGCTGACTCAGGGGACTCTTTTCTGGGTTTAGCTCTTGGGTCTGAAAGGCTTTGAAATGAAGGGTGTCTGGGGAGCTAGATTTGAGGTGATTTAGGAAGTTTAGTGCTCGTTTTTGGATGTTTATTATCAGTGGGTATCTGCCTAGTTCGGCTCTGCATGCATTTGTTGGCGTTTTTCTTTGGGTGCGAAGGATGCTTCGGCAGAATTCTGCATGTAGGGCTTCTATTGTGTGTTTTTCCCATTTAGTGTAGCTTTGGTGATTTAGCGGGCCCCATACTTCACTACCGTACAGTACAATGGGCAGGATTATGCTGTCAAATATTTTTAGCCAGATTTTGATTGGGATTTGGATGTTGTAGAATTTTCTTTTTATTGCATATAGGGCTCTTCGGGCTTTTTCTTTTAGTGCATTCACTGCTATGCTGAAGCTCCCTGATGCTGTAATAGTTAGACCAAGGTAGGTGTAGCTCATAGTGTGTCCTATAGTGGTATCACTGAGGGTAAACTGGTATTTGTTTTCCTGACATCTGGGCCTTTTTTGAAAAATCATGATGTTGGTTTTCTTTAAATTTACTGTTAGAGCCCAATTTTGGCAGTATTTGTCGAGTAGGTCTAGTTGTTGCTGTAATCCCTGATCTGTGGGAGACAGCAGAACCAGGTCGTCCGCATAGAACAGGGATTTCACTTCTCCATCCAGGAGACGGAGACCTGGTGACTCGCTTTGCTCCAGCATGTCTGCTAATTCATTTATGTATATGTTGAACAGGGTCGGGCTCAAATTGCAGCCCTGCCGGACGCCTCTTCTCTGGGTGAAGAAATCGGTGCGTTTGTCTCCAATTTTGACCCCGCATTTGTTTTTCAGATACATTGATTTAATAAGGTCATAGACTTTGCCCCCTATTCCACACTGAAGAAGTTTATAATAGAGCCCTTCGTGCCATATAGAGTCAAAGGCTTTCTTGAAGTCGATGAAACAGGCGAATATTTTCCCATTTTTTGTTTGGTGTATATGTTTTTCAATGAGGGTGTGAAGGGTATAGATATGGTCGGCGGTGCGGTGTTTTGGAAGAAAGCCTATTTGGTTTTTTCTGAGGATATTATGTTTGTTAAGAAAATCAAGTAATCTACTATTTAGAATACTGCAGAATAACTTCCCTAGACAACTGTTGACACAGATGCCGCGGTAGTTATTTGGGTCTGATTTGTTTCCACTTTTATATATGGGGGAGATTAGTCCTTGGCACCAGATATCGGGAAAACAGCCTGAACGTAATATGATGTTGAATAATTTGAGTACCGCACCCTGCATCTCCATATTGCTGAACTTGAGCATTTCATTTTTGATGTTGTCTCGGCCACAGGCTTTCTTTAGGTGGAGAGATTTTGTTTTTGTGGCCAGTTCTTTCCATGTGATTGGGGAGTCTAGAGGGTCATATCAGAAACCATTTTAGAGGACTAGGCACCAGAGACACCATTGTGTGACTGAAACCAAAATCAATGAGGGCTGGTGATGAGGCCGTTAGTGGGAAATCGGCTGTTTTGCAGCCATTTACAGTTAACGAAGTAACCTGGGACACCTCTCGATCTGGGGGAGGCAAGGCAGATCGAGAGAGTATAACTTTTTAGTAAGCAGACAGAAAGGGCAGTTCGAGACATTTCGACTTGGAACACACTTCGGGGGGAGACAGCTTCTACACTTCACTTCGATTTCATCCTGGGACTTCGCTGCAAAAGGAAACTTCGAGGACTCTACTGGGAGAAGCAGTCTCCAAGACGGGGAAGGCTATGCGCAGCAGGCCCATGCTTTGGTAAGCAGGCGAAGCTCCCGGTCCCTACTGCCTCCCGATTTAAACCTGACTGTTCCCCCCCCGTGCCCACCACCTCAGGCAGGGATTCAGAGTGGAACCAGGAAGACACGGGACGGAGTGCACCATCCCGGTACGGACCAGAGCCCAGAGCGGGCCTCGCTAAACGGCGCAGCCCGACCCAGGAGGGAAGCCTTTTCGCCCAGCCAAGGAGGAAGATCCACTACCTGACTGACGGGAGAGTGTGTGGCCAGTGCACACTAAACTTTACCAGGCCAGACCAACTAAAGCTGCAGTCCCAGGACAACCTAAAGGCCTTTGTTCCAATGCATTGGGTGAGCATGAGAGTCTGACCCCCCCTTTAGTTCGACCTAGGTTAGGGATAGTATAGGAGGTGGGGATAAGGCTAAGGGGAGTATTAATGTGTGATACCCCTCGATGTGTTGTACTCCTTCCCGCACTCGCGTGCCCTCCGTTTTGAATATATAGTATTCCTTTTTTTTTCTTTTGTTTAAAGTGTATAGAGCTGTAGCCTTGGTTTAGTATCGTTGAACCAATTAATTTCTCTGCTTGCTTGTTTTGTTTTATTTTTCTCTCAATAAAACCGTTATTATTTTAACCTTTCACCTGCTTGTCTGTGTCGAGCTTGTTATTCTGCGCATCAGCTGCCTGGTAGGATCCCAGTGTCAGAACTAAGTGGGAGTGTGGGGACGCCTCGAAAACGTCCACTGGGTCAGGCCTGGGCCAAACCGACCACCCAACCAACAACCCCTACAAAAGAGTTGGATATATTTCATAAGGCTAAAGGGATCAAGGGATATGGGGAGAAGGCAGGGACAGGGTACTGAATTTGGATGATCAGCCATGATCTCATTGAATGGCGGAGCAGGCTCGAAGGGCCGAATGGCCTACTCCTGCTCCTATCTTCTATGTTTGTATGTTAAATAAGGATATAGGTGGTTGACATTATACTGTGCCAAGCACGTAACCGGAGCTTGAAAGCAACACACACACACACGCACGCGCACACGCGCACGCACGCACGCACGCGCACACACACACACACACACACGATTATAATGTTGAGTCTACATGTGTAAAGTCTACATTCTCTCCACCTTTTACCTGCAGAAATATAAAGTTGTGTCGGTGTGAAGTCTACAGTCCGAATCCCATTCTCTCCATCTTTTACCTGCAGGAATTTTAAGTTGTCTTCTTCCTCCATCTGTTTCTCTATCTTTACGATTTCCGCTCCAGTGGATATCAAATGTTCCTGGATCTCCCCCAACCTTACTTCCATCCTTTTCAAAATGTTTTCCTTCTTTTTCTCCAGTTTTGCCACCAAACTTTGCTCTTTTCCTCGGATGAACTGGTTCAGTTCAGTGAAACAAAGTTTGATGCGGTCCATCTCGGTCACAAATGCTTTCTGCACGGGAGAGAAAGCCCAATGTTGACAACAGACAGGGTGGGGACAAGTAGCTCAGTAACAGTGAGAGTAACATCTACCGAACATACCTCCAGCACTGAAATGTTGCGGTTTTGTTTAAGCTGGACCTCGGCGAAGTCTTTCTCGTTCTCCCTCAGCGTGTCCAAGGATTCCTTCAGAGCGCCCTACAATCAAAACAGGACGTGGTCAAATAAAACCACGGGGCGGGTTCGGACGGAGAGGCGCACCAGCCGACGTGACCTCCCGGAACACCAACCCGACAGCTTCAACATCACTCACGGCAGATTCCACATAACCTCGGGACGTACAACTCCCACCCCCCCCACCCGCCTGCCCAATCCTCCACCCTGCTGACTCCAACCTCTGGCGCCTCCCCTTCCTCGTGTCGCCCCCACCCTTGGCTGGCCGTGCCTTCAGGCGAGGGTTGCCAACTCTGACTGGACAGATTCCTGGAGGTTTTCACTGCACGGCCTCCCGCCTCGCCATTGGTTGACCGACATGTCCATCCTCGTGGCGCCCCGCCTTCCTACGCCAATCAGCAAGTGACAGACTCTTCATTAACCGATTGGTTGATTCCTGACTGTCAGCCAAACAGCCTCCCCCTCCGCCCCCCATGTCCAATATTTTTATGACTAGTAAACAAAAAGTGTTCGAAGTAAGTTTTGTGTCTAAAACACATTTTTATCACCCCTATGATTTTTCTCCCGGGTTTTGCTCGCAGATTATTCTTCAATTCCTGGAGACTCCAGGGCAATCCTGGAGGGTTGGCAACCCTACTTCAGATGCTTAGAACATAAGAAATAGGAGCAGGAGTGGGCCATTCGGCCCTTCGAGCCTGCTCCGCCATTCAATAAGATCACGGCTGATCTTTTACCTCATCTCCACTTTCCTGCACTATCCCCATATCCCTTGATTCCCTTAATATTCAAAAATCTATCGGTTTCTGTCTTGAATATACTCAATGACTGAGTCTCCACAGCCCTCTGGGGTACAGAATTCCAAAGATTCACCACCCCGAGTGAAGAAATTTCTCCTCATCTCAGTCCTAAATGGCCGACCCCTTATTCTGAGACTGTGACCCCTGGTTCTAGACTCCCCAGCCAGGGGAAACATCCTCCCTGCATCTACCTTGTCGAGCCCTGTAAGAATTTTGTATGTTTCAATGAGATCACCTCTCATTCTTCTAAACTCTAGAATATAGGCCCAGTCTACACAATCTCTCCTCATAGGACAATCCCCCCATCCCAGGAATCAGTCTGGTGAACCTTCATTGCACTCCCTCTATGGCAAGTATAAGGAGACCAAAACTGTACACAATACTCTAGGCCCCATGTTCTAGAATTCCTTCCCTAAACCCTCCCCCGATTAAACCCCTCCAACTCTCCATACCTTTAAAAGAAAGACTTGCATTTATACAGCACCTTTCATGACCTTGGAATGTCCCAAAACACTTTACAGCTGATGTGCCTTCAATAACCACAAAACTAGAAGTTATAGACTTTAACAAGTTGGCTTTTAATCACTAAGATCAGAGCTAACATCTCAACACACTGACTGGCTCGCAGGAATGAGTCACACAGATCCTGGGATCTTTATGTAAGAGAAGTCAGGGGCGGAGCCAAGAGCCAAGACCTGGAACCTTCCAGGTTAGTCAGGAAAGAGGAAGTGAAACTATACACCGTGTGGGGGAGGGTAATATACATGAGTGCAAAATGAATACAGGCAAGACAAACAGATTTCATTACATTCACCCCTTCTTTAGATTTAGTCCATCGGGGCGATGTTTCTTAAAAGTTGGTATAAGTGAGTCTGTCAGGAGGTTTTGCGGTTCTCAGTGATCGGCGCAAAGCCGGTTGGGGTGCCTCTAGGGGAGTGGATTCTGGTTCCTCCACTGTCCAGGCCTCCGCAGTGTCTTCCAGGTTATCTGCAGTGTCCTCCAGGTTAAAGTTGGGTATTGATACCTCTGGGCGTCCTGTCTCTTTTGGTGTAGGTCTTCCTCGGGTAGTCTCTCATCGTTCTCTCCGCTCCCCGAGAGAGCGAGGTCTTTTATGGAAACAGTGTCCTCTCGCCCGTCAGATTATTCGATATAGGCGTACTGAGGGTTTGCATGGAGGAGCTGTACCTTTTCCACAAGGGGGTCCGTTTTATGGCCTCTCACGTGCTTCCGCAATAGTACTGTCCCCGGAGACGTCAGCCACGCGGCTATAGATATGCCCGAGGTGGATTTCCGGGGGAAAACGAACATCTTTTCGTGAGGGGTAGCGTTAGTGGCTGTACATAACAGAGACCTTATGGAGTGGAGCACGTCTGGGAGGACTTCCTGCCAGCGGGAGGTCGGAAGGCCTTTTGACTTTAAGGCTAACGTGACAGCCTTCCAAACAGTAGCATTCTCCCTTTCCACTTGCCCATTACCCCGGGGGTTGTAGCTAGTGGTTCTGCTAGTGGCTATCCCCTTTGAGAGCAAGAACTGGCGCAGTTCGTCACTCATAAATGACGTCCCCCTATCGCTGTGTATGTAGTTCGGCATGCCAAACATGCAGAATAGATTACCGAGACACTTGATGACCGTGGCACTGGTCATGTCTGGGCAGGGAATGGCGAAGGGGAAGCAGGAATATTCATCGATGATATTGAGGAAGTATACGTTACGGTCGGCAGAGGGAAGGGGTCCCTTGAAGTCCAGACTTAGGCGCTCGAATGGCTGTGTGGCTTTGATAAAGTGTGCACGGTCAGGCCTGTAGAAACGAGGCTTGCATTCCGCACAGATGCAGCAGGCTCTGGTCATTGCCCTGACCTCCTCGATGGAGTGGGGCAGATTGCGGGACTTTATAAAATGGTATAGTCGGGTGACCCCTGGGTGACAGAGGTCGTTGTGGAGACCCTGTAATTTGTCCGTATGAATGCTGGCACACATTCCCCGCGATAGGGCGTCTGGGGGTTCATTAAGGGCTCCCGGCCTGTACATAATATCATAGTCGAACGTGGATAGTTCGATCCTCCACCTGAGTATTTTGTCATTCTTGATTTTCCCCCTTTGTTTGTTATTAAACATGAAAGCCACCGACCGCTGGTCGGTGAGCAGGGTGAAACGTCTGCTGGCTAGGTAGTGTCTCCAGTGCCGCACTGCCTCCACTATAGCCTGTGCCTCCTTCTCGACAGAAGAGTGCCTGATTTCAGGTCCCTGAAGGGTTCGGGAGAAGAAGGCCACAGGTCTCCCAGCCTGATTGAGGGTCGCAGCTAAAGCAAAGTCTGACGCATCGCTTTCGACTTGAAAGGGAATGCTTTCGTCCACTGCACACAGTGCAGCCCTTTCAATGTCCTGTTTGATACTGGTGAAAGCCTCCCGAGCTTCAGCGGATAGTGGGAAGGACGTCGATTTAATGAGGGGTCGGGCCTTATCAGAGTAATTGGGCACCCATTGGGCATAATACGAAAAAAATCCCAGGCACCTTTTTAAAGCTTTGGGATTGTGTGGCAGGGGCAGTTCCTTTAGGGGGCGTAATCGGTCAGGGTCCGGTCCAATTACCCCATCTTCCACCACACAGCCGAGGATACAGAGACGGGTTGTGTTGAAGACACATTTGTCTTCGTTGTAGGTTAGATTCAGCTTTAGGGCAGTTTTTAAAAATCTCGCAAGATTTAGATCGTGGTCTTGCTGGTTGTGCCCGCAGATAGTGACATTGTCCAGATAGGGGTAGGTAGCTTGTAGTTTATTCTCGTCAACCATGCGGTCCATCTCACGTTGGAAGACCGAGACCCCATTTGTTACCCCGAAGGGCACTCTGAGACAATGGTAGAGGCGTCCGTTCGCCTCAAAGGCGGTGTATGGGCGGTCCTCCGTTCTAATGGGGAGCTGGTGATACGCGGATTTGAGGTCGATAGTCGAGAAGACTCGGTATTGCGCGATCTGGTTGACCATTTCTGATATGCGGGGTAAAGGGTAGGCGTCCAGCTGGGTATAAATATTAACAGTCTGGCTGTAGTCAATTACCATCCGTTTCTTTTCGCTATTTTTAACTATGACTACTTGGGCACGCCATGGACTGGTACTGCATTCAATAATGCCTTCCCGCAGGAGTCTGTCCACTTCCGCCTTGATAAAGTGTCTCGTCTTCCAGGCTGTACCATCTACTTTTGGTCGCTATGGGCCTACAGTTCGGAGCGAGATTAGCGAATAAAGAGGGCGGGCTGATTTTTAAGGTTGATAGGCCACAGACTGTGAGTGGCGGCTGGGACCCGCCATATGCTAGCGTGACACTTTCGTGGTGGCACTGGATGTCCAGGCCCAAGATTACATTAACACAGAGTTCTGGCATCACGGGGAGTTTAAAATCCTTGTAGTCCGTGCCTTTTACAGTCAGTGTTACCACACAGTAGCCCAAAATGTCCGAAGTGTGGGGCTTAGCAGCCATAGCAATTCTGCTCCGTGTAGGGGTTACCGTTAATGAGTGCTGCCGTACCAGGCTAGGGTGGATAAAACTCTCGGTACTCCCACGGTCAATTAAACATTTCGTTAAATTCCCGTTTACCTGTATGTCCATCATGGATTTTGTCAACGGGTGTGGCCTGGATTGATCCACCGTGATCGAAGCCACTGTTGGGCCCTGGGCGGCCGTTGAGTCAGGAAAAGATGGCGGATCCCAAGATGGCGGCACGCACGAGGCGGTGACGGAGTTGGAAATCGGATTCCCCCTGCAGACTTTGCTAAAATGCCCCTTTTTCTTACATTTGAAGCATGTAGCGTCCTTCGCTGGGCATCATTGTCTGGGGTGCTTGGCCTGGCCGCAGAAGTAGCATTTCGGGCCTCGAGACATTGCCGCTGTAGTAGGACTCCTGGGTGAACTTGTATGTGGGGACTCCGGCGGTGTAGAGCTGGTCTGAGACCTGGATGGGGAAAATGGCTGATTCCAAGATGGCGGCCCGCTCGGCGCGCACGAGGCGGTGAGGGCCGCATGGCCGGAAGAATAAGAGTCAGAGATTTTCTGGGCCACGTCCAGCAATCGCGCAGTGGCCACTGCCTTTTTTAAGTCCAGGACCTCCTTCTCCAGCAGTCTCTGCCGGATATAGTTCGATTTGAGGCCCGTGATGAAGGAATCGCGGACCAATTCGTCAGAGTACACGTTGGCCGTCACGGCCTTGCAGTTACAGTCCCGGACCAAGTCCTTTAGGCCCTGTAAGAAATCGTCCATTGATTCCTCAGGTCGCTGCCTGCGTGTAGCCAGCAGATGTCTGGCGTACACTTCGTTTACTGGCCTCTGGTATTGGGCCTTCAGGATAGTGATGGCCTCCGTGTAAGAGGTGGCGTCCCGGATGAACGAATAAATCCGATGATTAACGCGAGTAGTCAGTAGACTCAGTTTATCTACCTCGCTAGCGGATGAGGCCCTCGCAAAGAGTTCGAAGCATTTGAGCCAGTGTCCAAATTGATTTGATGCTTCAGCAGAATGTGGATCCAAGTCCAGATGCTTTGGTTTTAGGAGTCGATCCATCCTAGTATTCTTTAGTGATTAAAATTGATGTGCCTTCAATTAACCACAAAACTAGAAGTTATAGACTTTAACAAGTTGGCTTTTAATCACTAAGATCAGAGCAAACATCTCAACACACTGACTGGCTCGCAGGAATGAGTCATACAGATCCTGGGATCTTTATGTAAAAGAAGTCAGGGGCGGAGCCAAGAGTCAAGACCTGGAACCTTCCAGGTTAGTCAGGAAAGAGGAAGTGAAACTATACACCGTGTGGGGGAGGGTAATATACATGAGTGCAAAATGAATACAGGAACAAATCAGTCTGGTGAACCTTCGTTGCACTCCCTCTATGGCAAGTATAAGGAGACCAAAACTGTACACAATACTCCAGGCCCCATGTTCTAGAATTCCTTCCCTAAACCCTCCCCCGATTAAACCCCTCCAACTCTCCATACCTTTAAAAGAAAGACTTGCATTTATACAGCACCTTTCATGACCTTGGAATGTCCCAAAACACTTTACAGCCAATGAAGTACTTTTGAAGTTTAGTCACTGCTGTAATGAGGAAACTTAGCCAACTTGCACCCACAAGCTCCCACAAACCGCAACGTGATAATGACCAGATAGTCTGTTTTAGTGATGTTGGTTGAGGGATAAATATTGGCCAGGACACTGGGGAGAACTGCCCTGCTCTTCTTCCAAATAGTGCCGTGGGATCTTTTACGCCAACCCTTTACTTAAATCCCAACTCTTTTACCAAGCTTCTGTTCACCCTTCCTAATATCTCCTTTTGGCTTAGTGCTCTTCCCCCCCGCCCACCCCCCGATCCCTCTATGAAGCGCATTGGGACATTTTTCTACTTAAATGACACTATAAAAATGCTAGTTGTTGTTGACAGGACAGATGTTTAACATCTCATCCAAAAGACAGCACCTCTATAGTGCATTACCAGCCTGGGTCCTGATAGAGGGCTCAATCCCACAACCTTCTGAGGCGAAGGGACAAATACTACTAACAGAGCAAAGCAGGCATGTTATAGTCATATACACACGTATGTGTAAAGAATACACACATACTGTATCACATATGCACGGATATGCACAGAGTATATGCATAATCACACCGATATGGTGTTGTTGTTCCTCTTCCTCTCCCCCACCAACAGAAGAGACTTGAGGTGTTCGGCGCCTTCCCGCATCCTTCTCCTCCACTTTGTGCGGTCTTGAGCCAGGGATTCCCAGGTGTCGGTGGGGATGTTGCACTTTTTCAAAGAGGCTTTGAGGGTGTCCTTAAAGCATTTCCTCTGCCCACCTGGGGCTCTCTTGCCGTGTTGGAGCTCCGAGTAGAGCGCTTGTTTTGGGAGTCTCATATCAAGCATGCAGACGATGTGGCCCATCCATCGGAGCTGATCGAGCATGGTCAAAGCTTCGATGCTGGGGACGTTGGCCTGGGCGAGAACACTGACGTTGGTGCGCCTATCCTGCCAATGGATTTGCAGGATCTTGCAGAAGCAGCGTTGGTGGTACCTCTCCAGTGCTTTGAGGTGCCTGCTGTACATGGTTCATGTCTCTGAAGCATACAGGAGGGCGAGTATCACTACTGCTCTGTAGACCATGAGCTTTGGTGCTGGGTTTGAGGTCCTGGTCTTCAAACACTCTCTTCCTCAGGCGACCGAAGGCTGCACTGGCACACTGAAGACGGTGTTGGACTTCGTCATCAACGTCTGCCCTTGTTGACAGTAGGCTCCCGAGGTCTGGAAAGTGGTCCACGTTGTCCAAGGTCTCGTTGTGGATTTTGATAATCGGGGAGCAGTACTGTGTGGCGGGGGCAGGTTGGTAGAGGACCTTTGTCTTACGGATGTTTAGTGTAAGGCCTATGCTCTTGTACGCTTCGGTGAAGGTGCTGACAATGGTTTGGAGTTCGGCCTCAGAGTGTGCGCAGACACAAACGTTGTCTGCATACTGTAATTCGATGACAGAGGATGGGACGACCTTGGTTCTGGACTGGAGGCGACGGAGGTTGAAAAGTTTCCCATTTGTTCTGTAAATTAGCTCCACTCCAGCGGGGAGCTTACTGAGGGTGAGATGGAGCCATTGCAGCCAGGAAAATCAAGAAGAGCATTGGTGCGATGACACAGCCTTGCTTGACCCCGGTCCGTGCGTGAATTGGGTCTGTGGTGGATCCGTTGGTCAGGATCACGGCTTGCATGTCGTCGTGAAGCAGGCGGAGGATGGTGATAATCATTTGAGGGCAGCCGAATTTGAGGAGGACACTCCATAATCCCTCACAGTTGATGGTGTCGAAGGCCTTTGAGAGAGCAAAGAAGGCCATATACAGCGGTTGGTGCTGTTCCCTGCATTTCTCTTGTAGTTGACACGCGGTGAAGATCATGTTATCACATCCTTTATAATAGACTCTAGCATTTTCCCTTCTACTGATGTTAGGCGAACCGGTCTATAGTTCCCGGTTTTCTCTCTCCCTCTTTTTTTAAATAGTGAGGTTACATTTGCCACCCTCCAATCTGCAGGAACTGTTCCATAATCTATAGAATTTTGGAAGATGACAACCAATGCATCCACTATTTCCATGGCTACCTCTTTTAGTACTCTGGGATGCAGATTATCAGGCCCTGGGGATTTATCGGCCCATTAATTTCTCCAGCACTACTTTTTTACTAATATTAATATCCTTTCATTCCTCCTTCTCACTAGACCCTTGGTTCCCTAGCATTTCTGGGAAGTTATTTGTGTCCTCTTCTGTGAAGTATTTGTTTAATTGTTCTGCTATTTCCTTGTTCCCCATTATAAATTCTCCCGTTTCTGACTGTAAGGTACCTACATTTGTCGTCACTAATCTTTTTCTTTTTACATACTTGTAGAAGCTTTTACAATCTGCTTTTATGTTCCTTGAAGGTTTACTCTCATACTCTATTTTCCCCTCTTAATCAATCTCTTGGTCCTTTTTGCTGAATTCTAAACTGCTCCCAATCCTCAGGCTTGCAACTTTTACTGGCAACTTTATATGACTCCACTTTGGATCTAATACTATCCTTAATTTCTTTTGTTAGCCATGGTTGGGCAGCTTTTCCTTTTGTGATTTTGTGCCAGAAAGGAATGTATAACTCTTGCAATTCATGCATTCGATCCTTAAAAGTTAGCCATTGCCTATCCACTGTCATGCCTTTTAACGAAGCTCCCCAAACTAACATAGCCAACTCACTCCTCATACCTTCGTAGTTTCCTTTGTTTAGATTTAGGACCCTAGTTTCGGATTGGACTTCTTCACTTTCCATCTTAATGAGTAATTCTATCATGTTATGGTCACTCTTCCCTAAAGGACCCTGCACAACAAGATTATTAATTAACCCCTTCTCATTGCACAATACCCAATCTAGGATAGCCTGTTCCCTAGTTGGCTCCTCAACATACTGGTCTAAAAAACCATCTTGTATACACTCCAGGAATTCATCCTCCACAGTATTATTGCTAATTTGGTTTGGTCAGTCTATATGTAGATTAAGTCGCCCATGATTACTGTAGTACCCTTGCTACATGCATCTCTAATTTCCTGTTTGATGCCGTCCCCTACATTACCACTACTGTTTGGAGGCCTATAGACAACTCCCACCAATGTTTTCTGCCCCTTGGTGCTTCTGAGCCAATATCCTTTCTCACTATTGCTCTTATTTCATACTTTACTAACAAGACCACCCCACCTCCTTTTTCTTTTTGCCTGTCCTTCCTAAATATCGAATATCCTTGGATATTCAGCTCCCAGCCTTGGTCAACCTGCAGCCATGTTTCCGTAATCACAATTATATCGTATCCGTTTACATCTATTTGCGCTGTTTATTCATCTATCTTATTATGAATGCGTTGTGTATTCAGATACAATGCCTTTAGATTTGTCTTTTTAACATTTTTAGACATCTTAACATTTTTTTGTACTATGGCCCTATTTGTCTTATTACCATTTTTTTTTTTACCCGGACCCTATTTGTTAGTGCACTCCTTTGTTTGTACGCTCTGTCCCTTCCGGACACAATCTGGTTATCGTTACCCTAATCACTTTCCTGCACTGCTTCCTTGTCTTTACTCTTCAGCATTCTAGATTTCTCTCCACCGGGATCCTCCACCCTATTTAGTTTAAAGCCCTATCTACCTCCCTAGTTATTCGATTCGCTAGAACTCTGGTCCCAGCATGGTTCAGGTGTAGTCCGTCCCAACGGAACAGCTCTATCTTTCCCCAGTACTGGTGCCAGTGCCCCACGAATTGAAACCCACTTCTCCCAGACCAATCTTTGAGCCACACATTCACCTCCCTGATCCTATTGACCCTATACCAATTTGCTCGTGGCTCCTGTAATAATCCAGAGATTATGACCCTTGTGGTTCTGCTTTTTAATTTAGTCCCTAACTGCTCAAACTCTCTCAGCAGAACCTCTTTCTTTGTCCTAACTATGTCGTTGGTACCTACGTGGACCACGACAACTGGATCCTCCCCCTCCAAGTTCTTCTCCAGCCCAGAGGAGATGTCCTTTACCCTAACACCAGGTAGGCAACACAGTCTTCGGGACTCACGCTCCTGGCTGCAGAAAACAGTGTCTATCCCCTTAACTATACTGTCGCCTACGACAACAACCTTCCTTTTTACACCCCCACTTGGCTTCCTGTACCACGTGCTGTGGTCAGTTTGCTCGTCCTCAAGGGTTGCAAGAACCTCGAATCTATACTACCTCCTGGATCCCCGTACCTGCCTCACTGACAGTCACACCGTCCTGTCCCTGACCACTTGTCAATTCTAAAGTATTTAATCTAATACACCTGGAACAAAGGGTTCAGGTAACTTCCTCCCTCTCTGATGTCTCAATGTCTGCAGCTCCCGCTTATGTTGGTTGAGGAAATATTGTACATTGTATCATACACACGCATTTGTACAGAATATGTACACATACACTGTATCAGATACACACACATATACAGAATATAAACCCACACAAACACAGACTATAAACCTACACACACGTTAAACACAGACAGACGTGACCTCCCACCTTGTGAAGGGCGGCGGCCTCTCCACACTGGCTGCAGATCGGGTCCAGGTCACTTTCGCAGAAGCGGTGGCCGTGCAGCGGGCACTGGTCCTCCCGGCCGGCCGGACTCGGATTCTGGCTCTGGCCCTCCCGCACTTTGTCCACGGCACTCCGGAGAGCGTGGACCGCCTTCATCCTCCTGCCGTCGGGGAAGACGGCCCGGCAGTCGGGGCAGGTGACTTGGGGCTGCTGGCTGTCCCAGAAGCGGGTGATGCAGGAGCGGCAGAAACTGTGCCCGCAGTCCAGGGTGGTCGCATCGCGCAGGAGCTCGATGCAGATGGAGCAGAGCAAATCCTCGTTCAGACTCACAGTCCGCTCGCTGCTCGCCATCTCCTCCACTTCACTTTCACTTTCACCTCCTCCTCCCCACGCCAAACCCGAAAGCGCTCAAATATATCTATATAAATATATCTGCCTGTGTAACCCGAGGGAGGAGAGAATATTCCAGGTTAATTCGATCTCACAACCCTCAAGCCATTTCACAACTGCTTTCGGTTCTAGCCCCGCTTCCAAATAGTTTTGCCAATGTTCAGCAAGTTTACTCGTAGCCCCGCCTCCAACGTCAGCCAAAGTGCAACTTCGATCACCCATACCTTACTCCGCCTATGAGGCCAGAGTTACACCTACCAGGAAAGGGTGAACAGGCTGATGTCTCTTTTTTTCTCTTGAAAAGTGAAAAGATTGGGTCGACTAGGCCTGTATTGACTAGAGTTTAGAAGAATGAGAGGGGATCTCATTGAAACGTATAAAATTCTGACAGGGCTAGACAGACTGGATACAGGGAGGATGTTTCCTCTGGCTGGGGGGTCTAGAACCAGGGGTCACAGTCTCACAATACGGGGTAGGACTGAGATGAGGAGAAATTTCTTCACTCAGAGGGTGGTGAACCTGTGGAATTCTCTACCACAGAAGGCTGTGGAGGCCAAGTCACTGAATATATTGAAGAAGGAGATCGATAGATTTCTAGACACGAACAGCATCAAGGGGTATGGGGAGAAAGCGGGAATATGGTATTGAGATAGAGGATCAGCCACGATCATATTGAATGGCGGAGCAGGTTCAAAGGGCCGAATGGCCGACTCCTGCTCCTATTTTTCTATGTTTCTATATTTCTATGAAGGCTGAGGGGGTGACCTGGTCTTTAAAATCATGAAAGGTTTTGATAGAATGGACACAGAGAGAATGTTTCCACTTGTGGGGTCTGCACAGAGTAGATAGAGAGAAACTGTTCCCATTGGCAGAAGGGTCGAGAACCAGAGGACACAGATTTAAGGTGATTGGCAAAAGAACCAAAGGCGACATAAACAAAACCTTTTTTATGCAGCGAGTGGTTATGATCTGGAATGCACTGCCTGAAAGGGTGCTGGAGGTAGACTGAATCATGGCTTTCAAAAGGGAGTTCGATAAGTACCTGAAGGAAAGAAATTTGCAGGGCTACTGGGAAAGGGCGGGGGAGTGGGACTCGCTGAAGCGCTCTTGCAGAGAGCCGGCATGGGCTCAATGGGCCAAATGGCCGCCTTCCATGCTGTAACCATGCTATGATTCTATAGGCAGTTAATATAGAAATAGTAAAAGAAAGGGGGGAATAAAGCATTGATATAGCACCTTTCACGACCTCAGGACATCCCAAAGCGCTTTGCAGCCAATGAAGTACTTTTTTGAAGTGTAGTCACTGTTGTAATGTAGGAAACATGGCAGCCAATTTACGCACAGCAAGCTCCCACAAGCAGCAATGAGATAAATGACCAGATAATCTGTTTTAGTGATGTTGGTTGAGGAGATAAATATTGGCCAGGACACCGGGGATGACTCCCCTGCTCTTCTTCGAAATAGTGCCCTAGGACTATACCTTCAATAAAAACAGAAAATGCTGGAAATATTCAGCAGCTCAGGCAGCATCTGTGGAGAGAGAACCAGAGTTAACCTTTCAGGTCGGTGACCTTTCGTCAGAACTGGAAAAAGTTAGCGATGTAACAGATTTTTAAGCAAATTCAGGGGCAGGGAAAGGGGGCGGGGAGGAAAGAATAAAAGGGAAGGTCTGTGATAGGGTGGGGGGCAGGAGTGATTAAAAAACAAAAGGGATGATGGTGCAAGGCAAAAGCAGATGGTAAATGTTGGTGTCAAAGTACAAATGAAAATAGAAAAGGAGAAACTGCTTCCAGTGGTAGAAGGGTCGGTAACCAGAGGACAGAGATTTAAGGTGATTGGCAAAAGAACCAGAGGCGACATGAGGAAACACTATTTTACGCAGCGAGTTGTTGTGACCTGGAATGCGCTGCCTGAAAGGGCGGTGGAAGCAGAATCAATAGTAACTTCCAAAAGGGAATTGGATAAATACCTGAAGGGAAAAAATTCACAGGGCTACGGGGACAGAGCAGGAGAGCAGGATTAATTGGATAGCTCTACCAAAGAGCCAGCACAGGCACAATGGGCCAAATGGCCTCCTTCTGTGCTGATTCATTCTATGAAAAAACACAAGTACAGCACTGTCGATATCAGACATTAATCTCTGAAAGGATCCATTAGAGTAACACAGCATCTAGAAATGATCCCACCCAAGAATGATCACACAGAGTGACAGATACCCCGCTGTTCAAATTATACAGAAGTTACAGCACAGAAACAGGCCATTCGGCCCAACTGGCCTGTGCCGGTGTTTATGCTCCACATCAGCCTCCTCCTCCACCCACCCTACCTTCTCCCACCAATGTTCCCTCTAATTTTTTGGGGGCGCCACGTAGCCCCTTTAAGTACTTTTTTGAAGTGTGGTCACTTGTAATGTAGGAAATGAGGCAGCCAAATTGCGCACAGCAAGCTCCCACAAACAGCAACGCACGCGCAGTTTTTACGTTGAAAAGCCTGCTGAGCGGGATCCCTGGAGTGCTGCCCAGCTTAAAGGGAACATTGCCCCCCACCCTGCCTCATCTCACCCTGTCGGCATATCCTTCTATTCCTTTCTCCCTCATGTACTTCTCTCACTTCCTTTTAAAGGCATCTGTGTTAGTCGCCTTTAGTGCTCTCGAGCAACTTCTATTGGTGGCATAGTGGTTGTGTTACTTGAACTAGTAATCCAGAGACCTAGACTAATAATCTGTGAGACTATGAGTTCAAATCCCACCCACGGAAGCTGGGGGATTTAAATTCAGTTAATTAAATGTATCTGGAATGAAAAGCTAGTATTGGTAATGGTGACCATGAAACTATCGGATTGTTGTAAAAACCCATCTGGTTCACTAATGTCCTTTAGGGAAAGAAATCTGCCGTCCTTACCTGGTCTGGCCTATATGTGGCTCCAGACCCATAGCAATGTGGTTGACTTGTAACTGCCCTCTGAAACGGCCTAGCAAGCCAGTCAGTTGTACCAAACTGCTATGACAAAGGCAGCACCTTCACCACACGGACTGCAGCGGTTCAAGAAGGCAGCTCACCACCATCTTCTCAAGGGCAATTAGGGATGGGCAATAAATGCTGGCCTTGCCAGCGACACCCACATCCCATAAACAAATAAATTTAAAAAAAACATGCCATCTGTTCATTGGTGGGATCTCCACTAGTGATTTGCTGCTATTTAATGAAATGATGTTTGATCCAATCAGGCGAAAGTGTTGTCACCTTGTAATTACACTCTTATTCTGCCTCTCTTCCGCGGCCATGTTCGCGCCCGGGTGGCCCTGAAGATGGAGCACGCAGTGTCCACCGGCACGCTTGAGGCCTTCCGCGACCAGTGGGCGCCACGGGGACTGGAGTGCATTACCACCACCGGGAACCAAATTTTAATTTAATTTGTTAAGTTTTATTTAAAGTTATATTAGTTACAGTTTATTTGTTTTAAGTATGCATCAAAAGAGTACACTCTTATTCCAACGGTGTTGCTGCAGCGCCTCCAATGTGGGGCGGGTGTAATTACAAGTGCGACATGCTTATAACTGTGGATGTAAGAATTTGTAATGGAAAAAGTTGACAGGAAATGTGTGGTATATGGGAGTGGTATATGGACCTCCAAACAGTAATGCGGAGGTTGGGGATGGCATTAAAAGGGAAATTAGAGAAACGTGCAATAAGGGCACAGCAGTCATCATGGGTGACTTTAATCTACATATAAATTGGGCTAACCAAATTAGTAACAATACTGTGGAGTGTTTACAGGATGGTTTCCTGGACCAATATGTCGAGGAACCAACCAGAGATCAGGCCATCTTAGGCTGGGTATTATGTAACGAGAAAGGATTAATTAGCAATCTTGTTGTACGAGGCCCCTTGGGTCGGAGCGATCATAATATGATAGAATTCTTCATTAAGATGGTGAATGAAGTTGTTGACTCAGAGACTAAGGTCCTGAATTTAAATAAAGGAAACTACGATGGTCTGAGGTGCGCGTTGGGTAGGATTGATTGGGTAATGTCACTCAAAGGGTTGACGGTGGATAGGCAATGGCAAACATTCAAAGACCACATGGTTGAACTACAGAATTTGTTCATCCCAGTTTGGCATAAAAATAAAACAAAAAAGGTGACTCAACCGTGGCTAACAAGGGAAATTAGGGATAGCATAAGATCCAAGGAGAGGACATATAAATTGGCCAGAAAAAGCAGTAAACTTGGGGATTGGGAGCACTTTAGGATTCAACAAAGGAGGACAAAGGGATTAATTAAGAAAGGGAAAATAGAATATGAGAGTAAGCTTGCAGGGAACATAAAAACTGACTGTAAAAGCTTTTATAGATATGTGAAGAGAAAAAGATTGGTGAAGTCAAGCGTAGGTCCCTTGCAGTCAGACTCAGGGGAATTTATAATGGGGAACAGAGAAATGGCTGACCAATTAAATATATATTTTGGTTCTGTCTTCACAAAGGAGGACACAAATAACCTCCCAGAGATGTCGGGGAACATAGGGTCTGATGAAAGGGTGGAACTGAAAGAAATCAGTATTTGTAGGGAAACGGTGTTAAGGAAATTGATGGGATTGAAGGCCGATAAATCCCCAGGGCCTGATAATCTACATCCTAGGGTACTTAAGGAAGAGGCCCTAGAAATAGTAGATGCACTGCTGATCATTTTCCAACATTCGATGGAATCTGGAACAGTACCCATGGATTGGAGGGTAGCTAATGTTACCCCACTATTCAAAAAGGTGGTAGAGAGAAAACGGAGAATTACAGACCGGTAAGCCTGACATCGGTAGTGGGGAAAGTGCTAGAGTCCATTATAAAAGTTATAATAGCAGAGCACTTGGAAAACAGTGACAGGATCGGACAAAGTCAACATGGATTTACAAAGGGTAAATCGTGCTTGAATAATCTACTGGAATTTTTTGAGGATGTAACTGGTAAAATAGATAAGGGAGAACCAGTGGATGTGGTGTATTTGGACTTTCAGAAGGCTTTCGATAAGGTCCCGCATAAGAGATTAGCGTGTAAAGTTAAGGCACATGGGATTGGGGGCAAGGTACTGATTTGGATAGAGAACTGGTTGGCAGACAGAAAGCAAAGAGTTGGAATAAACGGCTCTTTTTCCGAGTGGCAGGCAGTGACTAGTGGGGTACCGCAGGGATCAGTCCTTGGACCCCAGCTATTCACAATATATATTAATGATCTAGACAAGGGCACTAGATGCAATATCTCCAAATTTGCAGACGACACAAAGCTGGGTGGGCGTGTGTGCTGTGAGGAGGATGCCGAGAAACTCCAGTATGATTTGGACAGGTTGGGTGATTGGGCAGAAGCATGGCAGATGCAATATAACGTGGATAAATGTGAGGTTATCACTTTGGTAGCAAAAACAGGAAGGCAGATTATTATCTGAATGGCAATAGATTGGGAGAAGGGGAAGTGCAACGAGACCTGGGTGTCCTTGTGCACCAGTCACTGAAGGTAAGCATGCAGGTGCAGCAGGCGGTTAAGAAGGCAAATGGTATGTTGGCCTTCGTAGCGAGAGGGTTTGAGTACATGAACAAGGATGTCTTGCTGCAGTTGTACAGGGCCTTGGTGTGACCACATCTTGAGTATTGTGTGCAGTTTTGTTCGCCTTATCTGAGGAAGGATGTTCATGCCATGGAAGGAGTTCAGCGAAGATTCACCAGGCTGATACCTGGGATGGCAGGAATGACGTATGAGGAGAGATTGGATCGATTAGGCTTGTACTCGCTGGAGTTTAGAAGAATGAGAGGGGATCTCATTGAAACTTAGAAAATTCTAACAGGACTAGACAGACTAGATGCTGGAAGGATGTTCCCGATGGTCGGGGAGTCCAGAAGCAGGGGTCACAGTCTAAAGATAAGGGGTAAGCCATTTAGGACAGAAATGAGGAGGAATTTCTTCACCCAGAGAGTGGTGAACCTGTGGAATTCTCTACCACAGAAGGCAGTAGAGGCCAATTCATTAAATATATTCAAGAAGGATTTGGATATATTTCTCAAGGCTAACGGGATCAAGGGGTATGGGGAGAAAGCAGGGACCGGGTACTGAATTTGGATGATCAGCCATGATCTCATTGAATGGCAGAGCAGGCTCGAGGGGCCGAATGGCCTACTCCTGCTCCTATCTTCTGTGTTTCTATGTGTGCAGATGTGTTTTATTAACAGACGTATTTACTGGGGTCGGGTTTTCGCTTGTTTCCTTTAGTTACATCAGCGCAGAATCGGCAGAACCAGTGCAATAAGATTGGGGAATTTTAAATATGAGTGAGTTAAAAGCACTTAACCTTCATGTTTTCCACAATCTTAAGTGCTGGTTCAAGATTTAATTTGCCTGAAGCAGGCCTTGCCTACAAAAACTGGCAAACCCCCCCCACCCCCGTCAAAATTGCCTGAATCCGCCGATTGTGCTGGCTCGGGAAGGCTCTTCAAATTGTGCTCATTTTCTTAGGCGCACAGGCACTAGTTGGCTTGTTTTAAAAGTATTTTATATTTTTTTTAAATAGTTAATTTACTAAAAAACTGACCAGTGTTTCAAATCTCTCCAGGGCCTCGCCCCTCTCCCTATCTCTGTAACGTCCTCCGGCCCCCCCCCCACCCCCCCCCACACCCCCCCAATATCTGTGCTCCTCCAATTCCATCCCTCTTGAGCTTCCCTGATTATAATCAACAACAACTTGTAATTACATAGCGCCTTTAACGTAGTAAAACATCCCAAGGCACCGCACAGGAGTATTTTAAGACAAAAAATTTGACAGCGAGCCACAAAAGGGTAAATTAGGGCAGATGATCAAAAGCTTGGTCAAAGAGGTAGGTTTTAAGGAGTGTCTTAAAGGAGGAAAGAGAGGTAGAGAGGCGGAGAGGTTTAGGCAGGGAATTCCAGAGCTTAGAGCCGAGGCAACAGAAGGCACGGCCACCAAAGGTTGAGCGATTATAATCAGGGAGGCTCAAGAGGGCAGAATTAGAGGAGTGCAGATATCTCGAGGGGTTTGTGGGGCTGGAGGAGATTACAGAGATAGGGAAGGGCGAGGCCATGGAAAGATTTGAAAACAAGGATGAGAATTTTGAAATCGAGGCGTTGCTTAACTGGGAGCTAATGTAGGCCAG
Organism: Somniosus microcephalus; assembly: GCF_052327205.1. Lineage (NCBI taxonomy): Eukaryota > Metazoa > Chordata > Chondrichthyes > Squaliformes > Somniosidae > Somniosus > Somniosus microcephalus. The sequence goes on along the minus strand of NW_028225179.1, from coordinate 107,522,833 downwards.
CGAGCACAGGGGTGATGGGTGATCGGGACTTGGTGCGAGTTAGGACATGGGCAGTCGAGTGTCAGCTGTGGCTCACTCGCCTCTGAGTCAGAAGGTTGTTGGTTCAAGTCCCAGTCCAGGGACTTGTGCACATAAATCTAGGCTGACACTCCCAGTGCAGTGCTGAGGGAGTGCTGCACTGTCGGAGGTGCGTCTTTTGGATGAAACGTTAAACCAAGGCCCAGTCTGCCCTCTCAGGTGGACGTAAAAGATCCCACGGCACTATTTCGAAGAAGAGCAGGGGAGTTTGTCCTGGGGCCAATATTTATCCCTCAACCAACATAACAAAAACAGATTATCTGGGTCATTATCACATTGCTGTTTGTGGGAGCTTGCTGTGCGCAGATTGGCTGCCGCGTTTCCCACATTACAACAGTGACTACAGTCCAAAAATACTTCATTGGCTGTAAAGTGCTGAGATGTCCAGTGGTGGTGAAAGGCGCTATAGAAATGCAAGTCTTTCTTTTCTTTTAAAACTCTCCACCTCTCTTTCCTCCTTTAAGACGCTCCTTAAAACCTATCTCTTTGACCAAGCATTTGGTCACCTGCCCTAATTTATCCTTATGTAGCTCGGTGTCAAATTTTGTTTGATAATCGCTCCTGTGAAGCGACTTGGGACGTTTTACTACTACAACAACAACAACTTGTATTTGTATAGCGCCTTTAATGTAGTAAAACGTCCCAAGGTGCTGCACAGGAGTATTATAAGACAAAAAATTTGACACCGATCCACATAAGGATAAATTAGGGCAGATGACCAAAAGCTTGGCCAAAGAGGTAGGTTTTAAGGAGTGTCTTAAAGGAGGAAAGAGAGGCGGAGAGGTTTAGGCAGGGAATTCCAGAGCTTAGGGCCTCAGCAACAGAAGGCAAGGCCACCAATGGTTGAGCGATTATAATCAGGGGTGCTCAAGAGGGCAGATTTAGAGGAGCGCAGATACTACGTTAAAGGTGCTGTATAAATACTAGTTGTTGTTGTGTACACCAATGAAACTATTAAATGGTTCAGTATAGTTTTTTGAAGTCATTTTCAGTGATTTTAAATCAGGTTACTCACAGATGGAGGACTGGACACTTTTCAACAACCAGGGGGCATAGATTTAAAGTAATTGCTCAGAGGTTTAGAGGGGATTTGAGGGGAAATTTCTTCACCCAGAGGGTGGTGGGGGTCTGGAACTCACTGCCTGAAAGGGTGGGAGAGGCAGAAACCATCATCACATTTAAAAAGTACTTGGATATTGATGTATCCGGAAAGTGGACCTGGTGATATGCCAAGTCGACACTTAACCCTTTCCCCCGCGGAGCAGACTAAGTGATATACAAAGTCGACGCTCAGCTATGTATGGATGACTGACTTCGATTGGAGGTTCAAAAATGGTCTTTATTTACAGGCCTGGGGAGAACCTTCTGGGATCCCTCTCAGATCCGACTCCACCGATATCCTAGCAACATTCACAATTATACAAAAATCAAACCCCTGCCCTAGGGGCGGGTGCAAAGCTTATCAGTATAATTCTGAATGGCAATTATAAACCATGACATTTCATCCTTCCAGCCGCATACAAATCACAGTTCTGTTATCAGTTGGTCCCGTGGCCTTCTGCGACTGCGGCCTCATCTTAATCTATTGCTTTACAACCGTCCTTTGTCTCTGGCCAGGTGGTTTGTTCGTTAACAGGCTTTCTTAAGATAACAGTCCTCGTTCAATCTCTGCAAAGCACAGATTCTGACCTTGTCTCATGTTACTTCTGCAAAGCAAGCACATTCTGATTAGTCCCACCAGACTTTGATGTAATGGAACCCTGTTGTGGGTTTACAAACAAACAAATTCTTATGTATGTTATCTTGTATATGTGCAGCCTCACCTAGCTGAACAGACATCCTCCCCAATCTTCCTACGGGCCTCTCAGTCAATTAATCCTGTTTTTAGAGCTTAGCTAGATAAATACAATGTCCAGACCTATATACCGTTTAACTCAGGGTACGAATTAATTTGATACCTCCACCCTGTATATTGGTGCTACATTATACATATATTCTAACATAAACTAAAGTATAATATTAATTTGGTTACTGCAGATATGCACTTGAAATGCCGTAACCTACAGGGTTGTGGACCAAGTGCTGGAAAGTGGGATTAGGCTGGAATGTGAAATGAGCGGGTCACCTGACCAGCACAAGTTCAAGCGCATTTTGGGCCCAATGTGGAAACTCTACCCCACGTATTTATCCTTCGCTATAATTATTTAAAACAAGCAGTTGTATAGCCAGGGGTTCAGAGGAAAGGTCAGCGACCTGAAACGTTAACTCTGTTTCTCTCTCTCTTTCCACAGAGGCTGCCTGGCCCACTCTGTATTTGCAGCAATTTCTGTTTTTTTGGTATGGGGACTGCTTGCTGCATTTGTAAGAACTAATCTCAGGACGGTTGTGGGGGTACACAAGAGAGATTTAAACCCACTCCGAGTGGATAAAGGACCCAGAGGTGACAAGGGATAAAACTCTTTCTGAATTCCATCTTGCAACTTACTCCCTGGTAACTCGTTACGTTTGGAGGTGTTTTATTGTGATTGGCTTAGTGTGGGCGATTGCACAGATCAGGAAGTTTGCCATTAGAGTCCAGCCTGGCTCAACAAGTCCCGGAGATCTTCCTCACCATGAACGCTGTGGGTTTCTCGACTGAATCTGCCCGTAAGTGCACCAGTGTATTCCGTCCACCACAAAGTGTTCCGGGGTAGAGGGGCAATATATGGTCTGCTCTTGAACAAAACTGACAGCAGCCCCCCTGGGGGCTGACAGTGAGTGCGGGAGCGAGCAACTGACGAACTCCAGCCAGCCCTGGGCCACTTCGTCAATTACAGGAAATCAGCACAGCTCTGCCCGGTACAACTCACTGCACAGTACAACCCGGGACAAGTGCAACTCGCTGCCCGGTGCAACCCGGGACAAGTGCAGCTCGCTGCAACCCGGGACAAGTGCAGCTCGCTGCACGGAACGAAGACGCGATTAGAGAGAGGTGAGGGGATCAAACAGAGGTGAGGAGGGGATCAGAGGGAGGCGAGGGGGTGGCAGAGAAGCAATTCACAGAATCACAGAAACCCCACAGTGCAGATAGAGGCCATTTCGGCCCATCGAGCCTGCACCGACACATATCCCACCCGATTCCTGTAACCCCTACACCAACACATATCCCACCGTATTTAATCCCCCTAACACTAAGGGTCAATTTATCATAGCCAATCAACCTAACCCACACATCTTTGGACTGTGGGAGGAACCCGGAGCACCCGGAGGAAACCCACGCAAACACGGGGAGAATGTGCAAACTCCACACAGACAGTCACCCGAGGCCGGATTCGAACCCGGGTCCCTGGCGCTGTGAGGCAACAGTGCTAACCACTATGCCACCGTGCTGCTGAAGGGAAGAGTGGGAAGTGAAGAGAATAGTGAGAGTAAACATAGAAGATAGGAGCAGGAGTAGGGCATTTGGCCCCTCGAGCCTGCTCCGCCATTCAATGAGATCATGGCTGATCATTCAAATTCAGTACCCTGTCCCTGCCTTCTCCCCATATCCCTTGATCCCTTTAGCCTTAAGAAATATATCCAACTCCTTCTTGAATATATTTAATGAATTGGCCTCTACTGCCTTCTGTGGTAGAGAATTCCACAGGTTCACCACTCTCTGGGTGAAGAAATTCCTCCTCATCTCTGTCCTAAATTGCTTACCCCTTATCCTTAGACTGTGACCCCTGGTTCTGGACTCCCCGACCATCGGGAACATCCTTCCTGCATCTAGTCTGTCTAGTCCTGTTAGAATTTTCTAAGTTTCAATGAGATCCCCTCTCATTCTTCTAAACTCCAGCGCGTATAAGCCCAATCGACCCAATCTCTCCTCATACGTCATTCCTGCCATCCCAGGTGTCAGCCTGGTGAATCTTCGCTGCACTCCCTTGGTCTCTTTTCTTCTTCACTTTGAACTCTCACTCTCCCTCAATTGTGTGTCTCTCACCCACTACTCTTTCCACCTCCTACCACTATTCAAAAAAGGTGGTAGAGAAAAAGCGGGGAATTATAGACCGGTAAGCCTGACATCGGTAGTGGGGAAAATGCTAGAGTCCATTATAAAAGATGTAATAGCAGAGCACTTGGAAAACAGTGACAGGATCGGACAAAGTCAACATGGATTTACAAAACGTAAATCATGCTTGAATAATCTACTGGAATTTTTTGAGGATGTAACTGGTAAAATAGATAAGGGAGAACCAGTGGATGTGGTGTATTTGGACTTTCAGAAGGCTTTCGATAAGGTCCTGCATAAGAGATTAGCGTGCAAAATTAAGGCACATGGGATTGGGGGCAAGGTACTGACTTGAATAGAGAACTGGCTGGCAGACAGGAAGCGAAGAGTTGGAATAAATGGCTCTTTTTCCGAGTGGCAGGCAGTGACTAGTGGGGTACCGCAGGAATCGGTCCTAGGACCCCAGCTATTCACAATATATATTAATGATCTAGATGAGGGAACTAGATGTAATATCTCCAAGTTTGCAGACGACACAAAGCTGGGTGGGCGTGTGTGCTGTGAGGAGGATGCCGAGAAACTCCAGGATGATTTGGACAGGTTGGGTGATTGGGCAGAAGCATGGCAGATGCAGTATTTGGATAAATGCGAGGTTATCCACTTTGGTGGCAAAAACAGGAAGGCAGATTATTATCTGAACAGCAATAGATTGGGAGAAGGGGAAGTGCAACGAGACCTGGGTGTCCTTGTGCACCAGTCGCTGAAAGTAAGCATGCAGGTGCAGCAGGCGGTTAAGAAGGCAAATAGTATGTTGGCCTTCGTAGCGAGAAGGTTCGAGTACAGGAACAAGGATTTCTTGCTGCAGTTGTACAGGGCCTTGGTGAGACCACATCTGGAGTATTGTGCAGTTTTGGTCGCCTTATCTGAGGAAGGACGTTCTTGCCATTGAGGGAGTGCAGCGAAGATTCACCAGGCTTATACCTGGGATGGCAGGAGTGACGTATGAGGAGAGATTGGGTCGATTGGGCTTATACTCACTGGAGTTTAGAAGATTGAGAGGGGATCTCATCGAAACCTATAAAATTCTAACAGGACTAGACAGACTAGATGCAGGAAGGATGTTCCCGATGGTCGGGGAGTCCAGAACCAGGGGTCACAGTCTAAAGATAAGGGGTAAGCCATTTAACACTGAGATGAGGAGAAATTTCTTCACTCAGAGGGCTGTGACTGCTCAGTCTTTGTGTATATTCAAGAAAGAGATCGCTAGATTTTTGGACTCTAAGGGAAACAGGGGATATGGGGATCGGGCGGGAATGTGGAGTTGAGGTCGATGATCAGCCATGATCTTATTGAATGGCAGAGCAGGCTCGAGGGGCCGTATGGTCTACTCCTACCCCTATTTCTTATGTTCTTATTCAATATGTCACTCAACTGAGAAAAAGAAAGACTTGCATTTATATTCACTTTAATTCTCCGCTCCCTTCCCACTCAGACCTCGCCGTCCTCGGCCTCTTGCATTGTTCCATGGAAGCTCAGTGTAAGCTCGAGGAGCAGCACCTCATCTTCCGATTAGGAACTTTACAGCCTTCTGGACTCAACATAGAGTTCAGCAATTTCAGATCATAAACCTCGGCCCCTATCACATATATATATTTTCTCCTTTTTTAATCCACACTTTTTGTTTGGCCTTTTTTTCTTCGTCCCTCCCACAAGGCAGCTGTCCTTCATTCTGCCAGCGCAATTCACACCACATCTAGAGCCATCCTTTGTTCCTTAACCTGCCCCATTTCCACCTCCCCTTGCCTTGAATATCTCTTAATGTCTCTCAATGTCTCTTAATCTCTCCTGCTTTCTATCCTATCACTGACCTTCCCTTTTGTTCTTTCATCCCCTCCCCCCTTTCCCAGCCCCTAAACTTGCTTTCCATTTCCTGCTTTTTTCCAGTTCTGACGAAAGGTCTTCGACCTGAAACGTTAACTCTGTTTCTCTCTCCACGGATGCTGAGTTTTTCCAGTGTTTTCTGTTGTTATTTTGCATTTATATAGCGCCTTTCACAGCCTCCGAACATCCCAAAGCGCTTTACAGCCAATGAAGTACTTTTGAAGTGTAGTCACTGTTGTAATGTAGGAGATGCTGCAGCCAATTTGCGCAGAGCATGCTCCCACAATCAACAATGTGATAATGACCCAGATAATCTGTTGTTTTGTTATGTTGATTGAGGGATAAATATTAGCCAGGACACCGGGGATAACTCCCCTGCTGTTCTTCAAAATAGTGGCATGGGATCTATTACATCCACTTGAGAGGGCTGACGGGGCCTCGGTTTAATGGCACATCTGAATGATGGCACCTCCGACAGTGCAGCACTGGGAGTGTCAGCCTAGATTATATGCTCAAGTCTCTGGAGTTGGGCTCGAACCTTCTGACTCAGAGGCAAGAGTGCTACCGACTGAACCACGGCTGACACCCGAACTGGACATTGTGAGCGTGCGGGCCTGGACAGTGAGGCTATTCCACCTTGAATGGCACCACAGCCAAACTGGAACACACACAAACACACACACAAACACACACACAAACACACACAACACACACACACACACACACACACACACACACACTCTTCCACTCCCCTCAATCGCATGTAGCACCTATTATCAGTTGAACAGTGTCAGATTCCTGTCGGTCTTGATGTTTTGCAGGGCGATTATTTCCCGCTGGAATCTCGGCCTGGTCGGCTCACGTGTGGGAAGCCTTGGCGGTGGGAATAATAGCTGTCGGTGTGACATCTTGGATAGCTTATCGGAAAAGTAAGTACGGAAGACAGGACAGGCGGTGGTAAAAGTGGGGAAGTGTAGAGAATTCCACCGACAGTGAGTACCGACCAGGATCCCCACTCAATGAGCTGGGTCCTGGTTGAGTTGGGCATGTTGTCACAGTGTAGTTGCTGTCTCTGGCGAGTTTCTGAAGTCTCTCTTCCAACTCCATCAACATCTCGGCCTAGAAATTCGGTTGGTAGCGCCAGCGATTAGTGCCTAAAGAGCCCGAGAATTGGGGCGTTACCCAATCTTCGGGCGGGCGCAGTGAATATAGCGCCACCTCCCATATTGAGTATCCTTTTAGCGCCGGCGCTAACTCTTTGTGCGCACCCGCGAGTGCAGGCAGATCATGACATCATTTCAGTGTGCAACGCCTTTTTGGCGCCCCGGACCGGATATTCGGTGGCGCCCACAACCTTTCCGTCTGGCGCTATTAGTGACAGTTGGATGGAGCGTTCCCAGGCCCTTCTCAGACTCGGGGGGCGCTATTTAAAGGGGACAGCACTAGTATAAAAGCTGCAGCCATTTGGGATGGCTATTCTGATCGTTGCTGGAGAGAGTTGCTGACCTTCTGCTGGACAGCACTTTTCTCATTGAGCCTTTGGAGGCACTGGCACTGGCAGCTTGAGGGCCCGGCTCCCGAGCTGGTGATGCAGCATCTGAAAGCAGGGAGGTGGAAGAGTGGCTTTAGCAAAAGGACAGCTTGGCAGCAAGGGATGCCAGATTGCAGCAAGGCTATGACATGGCTCCACAGTGAGAAAGCATGCTGGTGGGGGGAACAAGTGGAAGGAGACAGTTGTAAAAGGTGAGAACCTTACCATCGCTGTCGACAATGGGGTCAGCAGCTGCAGTGGCTACAGGACCACTCGGACATCCTCCAAGAATCTGGTGGACTCTCTCCTCGAGATCCGTGAGAGTGACCACTTGTAGAGGTCCTCCACCGGTTCGAAGCTGGTCTTTGCGAATCTTCGCCAGCTTGGACTGCAGGGGAAAGGAGGGGAAGTTATGTTACATGATGCCCTGAGTGATCATCTCATGCCCCCCATGGTGCAAGAGCCCTTACATGACGCCTTGAGTCAAATGTGCATTTGTGTGCCCAGAAAGGGCCATGGGTGCTTGCTGGCAGATGGCCAATGGGGCACAGCCCACCCTGTAGCCATAAAGTCAGGTGCAAATGAAGGGATGCTGAAGTTTGCAGAAACAACACCCACCCTCACGACCCGAGTGAGGTCGTTGAATTTCTTTCTGCATTGGACAGGGCTCCTGGTCACCATGCTGCTGGAGTTGACCCTCTGGCATACATCCCTCCAAGCTCGTCGGTAGTCCTTATGATTCAGCCTCCTGCCATTGTCTGGGTCGAGAACATCTCGCCGGCGCACCACTGCGGCCACCAATTGCTCCAGAGCCTCATTGATGAAGCGCTCTGCTCTCTGTATCACCTTCTCCATCTGGTCCAAGTTTTTAGCGCCAGAGAAGGGCCTGCGCCGATTCTGAGGCCTGCAAGGCGCAGAGTGTGGATGCTGAAGCTGACTGACCCTCCCCTTTAGGAGCTGGCCTGCGCCTGGAAGTCTCCTGGTCATCAGTAATTGAGAGCACCTGCGCTGCGCCCGTCCGCTCCGATATTGGGCTGCGCCGGAAGTTTAGCAGCTTAGGAGTCCCGTGTAATGCGTGAATTCGCGCCTCAATCACCTTTAGGGGCGATGCAACCCAATATCGCGCCAGGTGGCGATAAGTTGCGTCTGGCTATAAACTTTGCACTGCGCCAATTCTAACGCCCCAAGCAGGGCTATACACAATTTCTAGGCCCTCATCTTTTAATAAAACAACTGATTCATCAACTGACTGTGGGCAACACGACCAGCAACTTACTGCTCTCGCCAGTATATTCAGAGTCTTGCTTGTGGTGTATGTGCCTTTAAGAGCAATTGTGGTGTATGTGCCTTTAAGAGCAATTGTGGTGTATGTGCCTTTAAGAGCCCCATGTGTGTGTAATGCCGGTAATTGCCACTTGGGCTATATAAGCCTGTGTATTGTGTATATCCTTTAGAACCCCCCCCCCCCAGACTTGCTTAGTAAATACCTATGAACCAACTCCTGTCTTCAGTGTCTTTATCTACACACGGACACTACAGTGGCGACGAAGTGGAAACGGACTTACCTGCAATTTGGCAGCACCTCAAGGACATCGATTCCTCCAGCGTCCAGAAGACTCAAGGAAGTTATAGAAACTGTGGTTTCACCAGCTGTCCAAGCTGGTGGCAGGTACTGCGCTAATCCTTCCTGGGCGTCAGGCTGGGGCTCCACCGTCGGGCTCTACAGCTGAGACAGGCAGTGAAATCGGAGGCAAGCAATAACGGACTGGGAGGGTGCACTCGAGAGACGGCCGGCGCGGCAAGCAGGTCAGCGTTTAGACCTCCGTCGGGAACGAGTCTCCAACAGTGAATAAACGGAAACAACAGTAAAACAGCGTTGTTATCGGTAGCAGCGGCGGGAAAGCGCAGGAAGCGCCATATCGTTGCTACAGAGGAAAAAAAAAGCGCGGGAAGCGCCATATCTTTTTTTTGAAATGCCTAAGTCTGGCAGTATGGATGTTTTTGATAACGAAACAGAGCCTAACTTTGGCAATATTGATGTTTTTGATAACAAGATAGAGAATTGGACCACATATGTAGAAAGAGTGGAGGTGTTTTGCACCGCAAATGGAATAGAAGATGAAAAAAAAAGCTTCAGTGCTTCTGGATCTAATGGGCGCAGAAACATACAAGCTGTTACGCAACTTAATCACTCCAGCCAAACCGATGCACAAGAATTTTGAGGAGATTGTTGATACCCTACACTGCCAATTCGAGGCAGATTCTCTGCAAGACAAATTCATCTGCGATCCCCTAAGTGTAGAAACACAAAAAAAGGTATCTTCTGGAAAAGATTTAACACTGGACAAGGCTTTCAGTGCAATAGGAGCGGCAAAGATACAGCAAAGGCCACAGGACTTCGGCACCCATGAAATGACACTGGGTTTCAAGAGATGTTATCGCTGCGGCAGATCCAACCATGACCAGAGGGATTGCTGGTTCAAAGAAAAAGCATGCAGGCGATGCGGAAAGATAGGACACATTCCACGTGTATGCCGATCTGAAAATAAAAAATCCACTAACGGGAAAAGAATCAATAAGGAAAAGCACAGAAAGGTACAAATGCTAACGGACAGTAGCTCCAAAGACCAGAAGAGCGATAGCGACTCCGGGAACAAGGGACTAAGCTCTCTCAAATTACATAATGTAATTGCCAATGAAGATTACCAGACCATTTGGGTTACCCTCATAATAGCAGGGTCCCCATTGCCAATGAAGATTACCAGACCATTTGGGTTACCCTCATAATAGCAGGGTCCCCAGTTAAAATGGAGCTAGATACAGGATCAGCTCTAACTGTAATAAATCGACGAGATTACGAGGGGCTATTTTCGCATATACCTCTAAAAGACACATCCATTATCTTAAAAACATATACGGGGCAGAAAGTATACCCCAAAGGAAAAATAAAGGTGCCTGTGGTATACAACGGCAAAGAAATACAAAAGTTGTATTTATACATTCTACAAGATGGCGGTCCACCGTTGTTGGGACGTGAATGGATAAGGAAGATACGTTTAGACTGGCACTCCATTCAGGCACTGACGGTGACCAGTAAGGAAAAAAACAAGGATGACATCATACCTGAACGATTAAAAGACATCTTGGCCAACGCCAAAGAAGTGTTTCAAGAGAAACTAGGAACCTTGAAAGGCATCACCGCCTCAATAAAAGTTGAAGATGCAGCAATTCCAAAAATTTTTAAGGCAAGACCGGTGCCATACGCAATACGTCCGGCAGTCGAGGCAGAGCTGGAGAATTTGGAAAAGGCAGGCGTATTATCCAAAATAGATTGGAGCGAATGGGCAACACCCATCGTTCCAGTCATGAAAAAAGCATTGAAAAATAACTCTGAGGAACAGAGAAAAATTCGCATCTGTGGGGACTTTAAGGTGACTGTAAACCCGGTCCTTCACACGGTACAGTATCCTCTTCCGAGGATAGAAGATATTTTCGCCTCACTATCCGGAGGAAAACGTTTCACAAAAATTGACTTGGCACAGGCATATCTACAGATGGAGGTTGAGGAGACCTCTAAAAAGTATCTCACAATAAACACACACAAAGGCCTGTACCAGTACAATCGACTGGTTTTTGGAGTAGCATCAGCTCCAGCTATCTGGCAAAGAGCTATGGAGCAAGTCCTGCAAGGGATTCCGGGGAGTCAGTGTTACCTAGACGACATCCTTATAACAGGAGAAAATGACAACGAGCACCTTGCCAATTTGGAGCAGGTGCTCACTAGGCTGAAAGAACGGGGCCTACGAGCAAATCGCCCCAAGTGCGAATTTTTCCAAAATCAGATATCATATTGTGGCCACATAATTAATAAGGAAGGGTTGCATAAGTCACCTGAAAAAATTGAAGCAGTTATAAAAGCCCCAGCACCTGAAAATGTTTCACAATTGAGGTCATTCCTGGGATTAATAAATTACTATCATAAATTTTTACCGAACTTATCAACTATTCTACACCCTCTTAATGATCTTCTACACACAGGAGTGATTTGGAAATGGAACGAAGACTGTAAACGTGCCTTCCATAAATGTAAAGACTTAATCACATCCGAGAAAGTTTTGGCTCATTACAACCCATCACTACCAATCAGACTGGCGTGCGATGCATCCCCTTACGGCATAGGAGCAGTATTGTCCCATAGATTCCCTGATGGCTCAGAACGGCCGATAGCTTTTGCGTCACGCTCATTGAACTCAGCTGAGTGTAACTATTCCCAGATAGACAGGGAAGCACTCAGCCTGGTATGGGGAGTGAAGAAATTCAACCATTACCTACACGGACAAAAATTTACCTTGCTGACTGACCATCAACCCCTCATCTCCATATTCAACCCTAAGAAAGGTGTCCCCATTATGACGGCACAAAGACTACAGAGGTGGTCCCTTTTTCTAGGGGCACACCAATACAACATTGAATACAAAGGGTCAAAACAGCATGGGAATGCTGACGGTTTATCGCGCCTGCCGTTACCAACGATAGAAGAGGCACCTACAGTAGACCCAGTAGAGATATTCCACTCTACCACAGTGGAATGTCTACTGGTGACAAATTCTGCCATTGAAAGGGAGACAAGAAATGACCCTACTCTCTCACGGGTCTACGATTTAACAGTGAAGGGATGGCCAGCACATGGCGAACCACTGTTGCCAGCATTCTCGCAAAGAAGAGAACAGCTGTCAGTGTGCCGAGGAACCTTGATGTGTGGATCCAGAGTGGTGATTCCACCCAAACTCCAGGATAAAGTGCTGAAGGAGCTTCACGAGGGGCATCTGGGTGGAGTGGAAATGAAGAACCTAGCTAGGGCGTTTGTATGGTGGCCAGGTATCGATGGAGACATCGAAGACATGACCAAGAGCTGCCTAGGATGCCAGAAGGTCCAAAATGCTCCGCCACAGGCCCCTCTACATCCATGGGAGTGGCCCTCATCTCCTTGGCAAAGGGTGCACATCGACTTTGCTGGTCCATTTATGGACTCAATGTTCTTAATCGCAGTTGATGCACACTCCAAGTGGCCGGAGGTAATAAAGATGTCCTCCACCACCACGGAAAAAACCATCACAGTATTAAGGACCATATTTGCCAGGAATGGGCTGCCGGAACAGATATGTTCTGATAATGGACCGCAATTTGTGTCCGAAGAATTCAGAAAGTTCTTAAAGAACAATGGGGTAAAGCACTACACGTCCGCCCCATACCATCCCGCCACCAATGGATTGGCTGAAAGGTTTGTCCAGACCTTTAAGAAGGCCATAAAGGCCATGGGTAATGAAGACATAAAACTTCAGCACAAGGTGGATAACTTCTTATTTGCATATAGGAATGCAACACATATGGTTACAAACCAAACTCCCGCCATGGTGTTCTACAATAGAAACCTAAGATGCCGGCTGGATTTGGTCAAGCCCAACATCCGAAGGGACGTGGAGAACCGGCAGTTTCAGGGCATGAATGAAAGGCCAACTAGGGCCTTCCAGATAGGCCAACCGGTTTTGGCCCGGGACTACCGTACCGAGAAATGGCAGCCTGGAACTATCTGCACACGACTAGGACCACTGATGTATACCGTGGACATCGGAGAAAGCATAATAAGGCGCCATGCTGACCAAATCATCAAGTCATCCGAAAAGGGACAACCTACACCACCACGCTATACATCTAACGATGAAGTAGAGATACCCATATCTACCTCCGATCCGGTGATACTGGAACCCGATGAACCCGACACTGGCCTTCAAGCCGAATCAGCCTTACCAGAAGAACCTACTACACCACCAGAAACTACTACACCCCCGAGGCGTTATCCGGACCGAGTCAGGAAGCCTCCTGAGAGACTAACTTATAATTAATTAATACAGCAATGTATATTATTTTGCATATAACATGTAATTAATAATTACTTAAAATATGATGTACTAGTTAGCTGGAAGGGGAGGAATTGTGGTGTATGTGCCTTTAAGAGCCCCAGGTGTGTGTAATGCCGGTAATTGCCACTTGGGCTATATAAGCCTGTGTATTGTGTATATCCTTTAGAACCCCCCCCCCAGACTTGCTTAGTAAATACCTATAAACCAACCCCTGTCTTCAGTGTCTTTATCTACACACGGACACTACATTGCTTATTTCCTGTGACACTTTCTCTCTAAGGAGAAACTGTTTCCAGTGGCAGGAGGGCCGGTACCAGGGATGTGGGACTTCAGCTATGTGGAGAGACTGGAGAAGCTGGGGTTATGATAGATTGGGAAATGTTGATGTACAGAGGGACCTGGGTGTCCTTGAACACCAGTCACTGAAAGCAAACATGCAGGTGCAGCAAGCAGTTAGGAAGGCAAATGGTATGTTGGCCTTCATTGCAAGAGGATTTGAGTACAGGAGCAAGGATGTCTTACTACAGTTGTACAGGGCCTTGGTGAGACCACACCGGGAGTATTGTGTGCAGTTTTGGCCTCCTTACCTAAGAAAGGATATACTTGCCATAGAGGGAATTTTTTTTAAATTCATTGATGGAATGTGGGCGTCGCTGGCTAGGCCTGCATTTAGTGCCCATCCCTAATTGCCCTTGAGAAGATGGTGGTGAGCCGCCGCCTTGAACCGCTGCAGTCCATATGGTGTAGGTACACCCACAATGCTGTTAGGGAGGGAGTTCCAGGATTTTGGCCCAGTGACAGTGAAGGAACGGTGATACAGGTCCAAGTCAGGATGGTGTGTGGCTTGGAGGGGAACTTGTAGGTGGTGATGTTCCCATGCGTCTGCTGCCCTTGTCCTTCTAAGTGGTAGAGGTCGCGGGTTTGGAAGGTGCTGTTGAAGGAGTTTTGGCGAGTTGCTGCAGTGCATCTTGTAGATGGTACACACTGCAGCCACAGTGCGCCGGTGGTGGAAGGAGTGAATGTTGAAGGTGGTGGATGGAGTGCCAATCAAGTGGGCTGCTTTATCCTGAACTAGCTGGAGTGCCTGGCGGTGCCGAGGGTTTTTTGAGGGCATGTTGTTATGAAAAAAGTAGAAATAATTTTTATATATATAAATGAGTTTGTCTGTCTGTCTGTCTGTGTGGGAAGGAGAGAGAGATTGGAACAAAATAACCGAAAGCCAAAGCAGATTAGAATGTTACCGGGCCCTAAAAAGAGAATATAAACTGGCAGACTACCTCACGACCATCAGAGACACAAAACAGAGACAGACCCTCACCAGGTACAGACTAAGCGACCACCAACTGGAAATTGAAAAAGGCAGATACAAGAAATCCTGGCAGCCTAGAGAGAATAGAATATGCGATCAATGTCTGGCTGGCGAGGTTGAAACAGAAATGCATTTCCTCCTAAAATGCGAAAAATTCAACACATCAAGAAACATATTATTCAACAAGCTAAGCCAAACAACCCCAGATTTCAAGGAATTGGATGATCTGTCAAAATTGAGATTAGTCCTAGGAGAAGGAGACAGACCATACCTTGGGGCCAAATATGTAACAACATGTCACAACCTGAGGACTGTTTAAAATTAAGACTGTTTAAAATTAATATTGAACGTACCAAATGAAGTACAAAGACTGTTTAAAATTAATATTGTTTAAAAGTAATATTGTATGTACCCAACAAATGTCAAATCGATTGACACCTACAGAATGTTGGAAAACTGTACCTTTTTGCTATGTAAGCTTTGGCAATATGGTTCTCTGTAAACTTTCATGCCAATAAAGCATTTTAATTGGAATTGGAATTGGAATTGGAGAGAGGGAAAGAGAGAGAGAGAGGGAAAGAGAGAGGGGGAAGGAGAGAGAGAGAGAGAGGGGGAAGGAGAGAGAGAAAGAGAGGGGGAAGGAGAGAGAGAGAGAGGGGGAAGGAGAGAGAGAGAGAGGGGGAAGGAGAGAGAGAGAGGGGGAAGGAGAGAGAGAGAGAGGGGGGAAGGAGAGAGAGAGAGAGAGAGGGGGAAGGAGAGAGGGAGAGAGAGAGGGGGAAGGAGAGAGAGAGGGGGAAGGAGAGAGAGAGGGGGAAGGAGAGAGAGAGAGAGAGGGGGGAAGGAGAGAGAGAGGGGGAAGGAGAGAGAGGGGGAAGGAGAGAGAGGGGGAAGGAGAGAGAGGGGGAAGGAGAGAGAGAGAGAGAGGGGGAAGGAGAGAGAGGG
>NW_028225179.1:107437664-107501698 GCF_052327205.1 Somniosus microcephalus | reverse complement strand
GAGAGAGAGAAACTGGGGGGAAGAGAGAGAGAGAGACTGGGGGGAAAGAGAGAGAGACTGGGAGAGAGAGAGAGAGAGAGAGAGACTGGGGGGGAGAGAGAGAGAGAGACGAGGGGGGGAGAGAGAGAGAGAGAGAGAGAGACGAGGGGGGAGAGAGAGAGAGAGAGAGAGAGACGAGGGGGAGAGAGAGAGAGAGAGAGAGACTGGGGGGGAGAGAGGCCCGGGGATCGAGAGAGAGACTGGGGGGAGAAGAGAGAGACGGGGGGAGAGAGAGACTGGGGGGGAGAGAGGGACTGGGGGGAAGAGAGAGAGACTGGGGGGGGGGAGAGAGAGACTGGGGGGAAGAGAGAGAGAGAGAGAGACCGGGGGGGGGAGAGAGAGAGAGACTGGGGGGGGAGAGAGAGACTGGGGGGGAGAGAGAGAGATTGGGGGGGAGAGAGAGAGATTGGGGGGGAGAGAGAGAGAGACTGGGGGAAGAGAGAGAGAGAGAGACTGGGGGGAAGAGAGAGAGAGAGAGACTGGGGGGAAGAGAGAGAGAGAGAGACTGGGGGGGAGAGAGAGAGAGAGACTGGGGGGAAGAGAGAGAGAGAGAGAGACGGGGGAGCGAGAGAGAGAGAGACTGGGTGGAAGAGAGAGAGAGACGGGGGGGAGAGAGAGAGAGAGACTGGGTGGAAGAGAGAGAGAGACTGGGGGAGAGAGAGAGAGAGAGAGAGACGGGGGAGAAGAGAGAGACGGGGGAGAAGAGAGAGACGGGGAAGAGAGAGAGACTGGGGGGAGAGAGGGACTGGGGGGAAGAGAGAGAGAGAGACTGGGGGGAAAAGAGAGACTGGGGGGGAGAGAGAGACTGGGGGGAGAGAGGGACTGGGGAAGAGAGAGAGAGAGAGACTGGGAGGGGAGAGAGAGACTGGGGGGAAGAGAGAGAGAGAGAGACTGTGGGGGAAGAGAGAGAGAGAGAGACTGGGGGGAAGGAGCGCCTCAGGCCCGGCCGGATGGACCCCTGCCGCTCCGGTGAACCGGAGCCCCTGCGCGCAGCGAGAGAGAGACTGGGGGGGAGAGAGAGAGAGACTGGGGGGGTGGGGAGAGAGAGAGAGAGACTGGGGGAAGAGAGAGAGGGAGACAGGGGAGCGAGAGAGAGAGAGAGACTCGGGGGGAGAGAGAGAGAGAGAGAGACGGGGGAAGAGAGAGAGACTGGGGGGAGAAGAGAGAGACGGGGAAGAGAGAGAGAGAGAGAGACTGGGGGGAGAAGAGAGAGATGGGGGAGAGAGAGACTGGGGGGAGAGAGGGACTGGTGGGAAGAGAGAGAGAGAGAGACTGGGGGGAGAGAGAGACTGGGGGAAGAGAGAGAGAGAGAGAGAGAGACTGGGGGGAAGAGAGAGAGAGAGAGTGGGGGGAAGGAGCGCCTCAGGCCCGGCCGGATGGACCCCTGCCGCTCCGGTGAACCAGAGCCCCCGCACGCAGCGTATCGTCTCGGGCCCGGCCCGAGTGAGCCCTGATGAGCTCCCGCTGCGTGCCTCCGACACCGCTCCGCTGCTGGTCTTATTTCGGGATTAGCCTGGATAGAGAGGGGGGGAAGGAGCGCCTCAGGCCCGGCCCTATGGACCCCTGCCGCTCCGGTGAACCGGAGCCCCCGCGCGCAGCGTATCGCCTCAGGCCCGGCCCGAGTGAGCCCTGATGAGCTCCCGCTGCGGGCCTCCGACGCCGCTGCGCTGCTGGATTTATTTCGGGATTAGCCTGTAGAGAGAGGGGGGAAGGAGCGCCTCAGGCCCGGCCCGATGGACCCCTGCCGCTCCGGTGAACCAGAGCCCCCGCGCGCAGCGTATCGCCTCAGGCCCGGCCTGAGTGAGCCCTGATGAGCTCCCGCTGCGGGCCTCCGATGCCGCTCCGCTGCTGGATTTATTTCGGTCAATGTTTTTCTGGCTGTTGTATGGTCGCAGTTTATCAGTTTATCGCCGCGTGGTTGTCTGTGGTTTTTCGCGCTCCCGCAATAACGGCAGTTTGAAAGATTAGGCCCTGCCCACACACGCCATGAAACGCCCCCCGTGACGCAGCGCGCTCCCCCCGTAGGATTGGTCAACCTTCACGTCACTCAATGCTAATGAGCGGATTCCCCCGTATGATTGGCCAACCGCTAATGAGTGGATTTTTGAACGTTTTTTCTATACTGTCTGAACAATTTTTGTCTGACCAAAAAGTAAATACACCTATGACACTCCCATAATCATAAGTTTTCTTTTGATATAACATATGTGTAGGTACACTCTATAACTTTTGAGTTAAGTCCGGACATACACACAGACAGACAGACAGACACCATGATCCTTTTATTTATATATATATATAGAGATAGATAGATGGTGTCGAGCTTCTTGAGTGTTGTTGGAGCTGCACTCATCCAGGCAAGTGGAGAGTATTCCATCACACTCCTGACTTGTGCCTTGTAGATGGTGGAACGGCTTTGGGGAGTCAGGAGGTGAGACACTCGCCACAGAATTCCCAGCCTCTGGCCTGCTCTTGTAGCCACAGTATTTATATGGCTGGTCCAGTTCAGTTTCTGATCAATGGTAATCCCTAGGATGTTGATAGTGGGGGATTCAGCGATGGTAATGCCATTGAATGTCAAGGGGAGATGGTTAGAGTCTCGCTTGTTGGAGATGGTCATTGCCTGGCACTTGTGTGCTGCGAATGTTACTTGCCACTTGTCAGCCCAAGTCTGAATGTTGTCCAGGTCTTGCTGCATATGGACACGGACTGCGTCAGTATCTGACAAGTCTCGAATGGTGCTGAACAGTGTGCAATCATCAGCGAACATCCCCACTTCTGACCTTATGATGGAGGGAAGGTCATTGATGAAACAGCTGAAGATGGTTGGGCCTAGGACACTGCCCTGAGGAACTCCTGCAGTGATGTCATGTGATTGAGATGAATGACCTCCAACAACCACAGCCAACTTCCTTTGTGCTAGGTATGATTCCAACCAATGGAGAGTTTTCCCCTTGATTCCCATTGACTTCAGTTTTGCTAGGGCTCCTTGATGCCACACTCGATCAAATGCTGCCTTGATGTCAAGGGCAGTCACTCTCACCTCACCTCGAATGCAGCGAAGGTTCACCAGACTGACTCCTGGGATGTCAGGACTTATGTATGAGGAGAGATTGGGTTGACTAGGCCTGTATTCACATAGAGTTTAGAAGAATGAGAGGGGATCTCATTGCAACGTATAAAATTCTGATGGGGCTAGACAGACTAGATGCAGGGAGGATGCTTCCACTGGCTGGGGGATCTAGAATGAGGGGTCACAGTCTCAGGATACGGGGTAGGACATTTAGGACTGAGATGAGGAGAAATTTCTTCACTCAGAGGGTGGTGAACCTGTGGAATTCTCTACCACAGAAGGCTGTGGAGGCCAAGTCACTGAATATATTTAGGGGAGAGAGCGGGAATATGGTATTGAGATAGAGGATCAGCCATGATCATGTTGAATGGCGGAGCAGGCACAATGGGCCGAATGGCCTCCTTCCGTGCTGCATCGTTCTATCGTTCTATGATCACAGTAGCCGCCGACTTTAACTTCACCCGCCCGGCAGCACAAGGTGTTTCGGCTCAGACTCTCCATTGATTTCGACGATTGGGTAGGTTGGGTTAAAATTAGGCTGGTCTTTTGACTCATGCTGACGAACATCATGGAATACCTGCATTTATATTTTTAATAGGCATTTAGATTCTGCAATTTACTGAGCCGTTTACTGATGCAACAGAATTGAGTAATGTTTGTGGTAACAGGGAGTGAGCTACTGATCTTGCAATTAACCTCCCAAACAATTTTTTAAGTAATGGGTGTAGAATTTCCTTACTCCACCCTGCAAATGTTTTTTTCCAGACTTCTCCTAAAGGTGCTGACTCTTGGGGCACAGTTCCACTGATCTCCCATACCTCGCCCCAGTGGCCTCTGTTCACGTGTGAGCTTGGACAGTGTTGATCAGTGCGAGCGCAATGAAGATTCACTACACTGATTCCTGGGATGGGGGGATTGTCCTATGAGGAGAGATTGAGTAGACTAGGCCTATATTCTCCAGAGTTTAGAAGAATGAGAGGTGATCTCATTGAAACATACAAAGTTCTTACAGGACTTGACAGGGTAGATGCAGGGAGGATGTTTCCCCTGGCTGGGGAGTCTAGAACCAGGGGTCATAGTCTCAGAATAAGGGGTCGGCCATTTAGGACTGAGATGAGGAGACATTTCTTCACTCAGAGGGTGGTGAATCTTTGGAATTCTCTACCACAGAGGGCTGTGGAGGCTCAGTCATTGAGTGTAATCAAGACAGAGAGCGATAGATTTTTGAACACTACGGGAATCAAGGGATATGGGGATAGTGTGGGAAGGTGGAGTTGAGGTAGATGATCAGCCATGATCTTATTGAATGGCGGAGCAGGCTCGAGGGGCCGAATGGCCGACTCCAGCTCCTATTTCTTATGAACAGGACAGCTCAGCCTTCACCTGACCTCTGCACACGTACGCACACCGGACGATGATCCGGAGCAGCAACTCTTGTCTGATTCTGTCTCGCTCCCCAAGGCCAAGCATCAATCTTGGTTCAGTGGGTGGCACTCCCACCTCCGAGTCAGAAGGTTGTGGGTTCAATTCCCATTCCAGAGACTTGAGCACATAATCCAGGCTGACAGTCCCTGTGCAGTGCTGAGGGAGCGCTGCACTGACGGAGGTGCCGTCATTCGGATGGGACGTTAAACCGAGGCCTGGTCTGCTCCCTCAGATGAACCTAAAAGATCCCATGGCCATTATTCAACGAAGAGCTGGGGAGATCTGCTGGTGTCCTGGCCAATATTTATCCCTAAGCTCTTTACAACCAATGAAGTACTTTTTGAAGTGTAGTTGCTGTTGTAATGTGGGAAATGCGGTAACCAATTTGCGCACAGCAAGCTCCCACAAATAGCAGTGTGATAATGACCAGATAATCTGTTTTTGTTATGTTGGTTGAGGGATAAATATTGACCAAGACGCCGGGGATAACTTCCCTGCTCTTCTTCGAAATAGTGGCCGTGGGATCTTTTACGTCCACCTTAGAGAGCAGACGGTTTAACATCTCATCTGAAAGACGGCACCTCCAATAGTGCAGCACTCCCTCAGCACTGCACTGGGAGTGTCAAGCTAGCTTTATGTGCTCAAGTCCCAGGAGTGTGACTGTGAACCCACAACCTTCTGACTCCGAGGTGAGTGTGCTGCCCACTGAGCCACGGCTGACACTAAGAAAGGTTGGCAGGGAGGTCAGGCTCCTCAACTAGCAGTACAAGCTGCTGAAGGTGGTTGTTAGGGATGTCCTGAGTGAGGTTGATCTTCCAGCAGACTGGAGGAGATTGGTATTGTCTAACGAGGTGACCCTGTTAAGGAGGGTTCTCGGAAGGACAGTGACTGCAGAGAGTGGGAGTGGCCCTGGGGCAGCGGTGGGAGTCAGCCCTGGCGCAGGTGAGAGTGGGGGGCGGTGGGTGGGCGACAGTCGAGACTAAAAGGAGTAACGCAGCATTGCTGTTATTTTGTATCTTTTACAGTGAGGTTTGACGGCTCAAAACCTGGACGCAGATGCAGCCTGTCGGTGGAGGTATTACTACAAGTGGTGATACTTGCAGGAGCTGTGTTTGTCTCGTATTGGAATGGCTCCCGCCAAGGTGAGACTGTTGGAAGTTATTTAGTCTGAGATAGGAATCAAGATGCTAAGCCTTCCCTGATAGTTGAGAGAGTAAAGACACAACCCAGTGTATTTAAAATTCTCATCCTTGTGTTCAAATCCCTCCATGGTCACGCCCCTCCCTAGCTCTGTAACCTCCTTCAGCCCTACAACCCTCCTGAGATCTCTGCGCTCCTCCAATTCTGGCCTCTTGCACATCCCCCGATTTCCTTCACTCCACCATTGGTGGCCGCGCCTTTACCTGCCTGGGCCCTAAGCTCTGGAATACCGACCCTAAACCTCTCCGCCTCTCTACCTCTCTCTCCTCCCTTAAGATGCTCCTTAAAACCTACCTCACCTGTCCTAATATCTCCTTGTATGGCTCGGTGTCAAATTTTGTTTGATAACGCTCCTGTGAAGCACCTTGGGACATTTTACTATGCTAAAGGCGCCCTCGCCTGGAGTATTGTGTCCAGCTCTGGGCACCGCACTTTGGGAAGGATGTGGGGGCCTTGGAGAAGGTGCAGAAGAGATTTTCGGGGGTGGTTCCAGGGATGGGGGACCTTGGTTGCGTGGATGGACTGGAGAGGCTGGGGTTGTTCTCCTTGGAACAGAGAGGATTGAGAGGAGATCTGATAGAGGTGTTCAAATCATGAGGGGTCTGGACAGAGTAGATAGAGAGAAACTGTTCCCATATCAGAAGGGTCAAGAACCAGAGGACACAGATTTAAGGTGATTGGCAGAAGAACCAAAGGCGACATAAGGAAAAACTTTTTAGGCAGCGAGTGGTTAGGATCTGGAATGCACTGCCTGAAAGGGTGGTGGAGGCAGATTCAATCTCGGCTTTCAAAAGGGAATTGGATAAGTAGCTGAAGGAAAAAAAATTGCAGGGCTACAGGGATAGGGCAGGGGAGTGGGATGAGCTGAAGTGCTCTTGCAGAGAGCCAGCACAGGCTCGCCGGGCCGAATGGCCTCCTTCTGTGCTTTAACCATTCTATGATTCTATAAATGCAATTTGTTGTTACTGAGCTATACAGAACCAGCAGGGGCCCAAGGGCAATGCCATAAGTAAAGCTTAAATAGGAAAATGCTTGGACATATATGGCCGTTCCTTCATCGTCGCTGGGTCAGGATCCTGGAACTCCCTCCCTGACAGCACTGTGGGAGTACCATCACCACACGGACTGCAGTGGTTCAAGAAGAAGGCTCACCACCACCTTCTCAAGGGATGGGCAATAAATGCTGGCCTTGACAGTGACGCCCACATCCCAAGAATTAATTCAAAAAAAAGAAATCAGGAGATCAACATCCTGGGGGTCACCATTGACCAGAAACTTAACTGGACCAGCCACATAAATACTGTGGCAATAAGAGCAGGTCAGATGCAGGGTATTCTGCGGCGAGTGTCTCACCTCCTGACTCCCCAAAGCCTTTCCACCATCTACAAGGCACAAGTCAGGGGTGTGATGGAATACTCTCCACTTGCCTGGATGAGTGCAGCTCCAACAACACTCAAGAAGCTCGACACCATCCAGGACAAAGCAGCCCGCTTGATCTGCACCCCATCCACCACCTTAAACATTCACTCCCTCCACCACCGGTGTACCATGGCTGCAGTGTGTACCATCTACAAGATGCACTGCAGCAACTCACCAAGGTTTCTTCGGCAGCACCTCCCAAGCCCGTGACCTCTTCCACCTAGAAGGACAAGGGCAGCAGGCACATGGGAACACCACCACCTCCAAGTTCCCCTCCAAGTCACACACCATCCTGACTTGGAAATAGATCGCCGATCCTTCATCGTCGCTGGGTCAAAATCCTGGAACTCCCTCCCTAACAGCACTGTGGGAGTACCTTCGCCACACGGACTGCAGCAGTTCAAGAAGGTGGCTCACCGCCACCTTCTCATGGACAACTAGGGATGGGCAATAAATGCTGGCCTTGCCAGTGACACCCACATCCCATAAGTGAATAAAAAAAAGTGAATGTATTCCTATATCTGTAATCCATTCATAAAATATATATGTAAATATACTTTTTGAGCATGCAATCAAAGGAAACAGAACCCCATAAACGAATTTTTAAAAAATGTTCTCCCCTGATATTCGAGTAAGGAATTGTGTAATATCTCGAGTCTTCTCTTGCCCAGAGTGAAGCAATCCCAGGCCCTTGTCTTCGTACGATTCGGAAGCTCCCTATTATCCGCTATGATGGAGAGATCCCTTCCCCCTCGGTGGGTAATGGGAATTGGTGGATAATCGACTGTCCTGTTTCCGCCTTGCCTGTCTAGTACAGCCATAACCTAGGAAACATGCAATATAAGCAAAATACAATGCAAATAATATAAACTGCATTTAAGCCGTCTTAGGCCGTGAGGTTGATCTTCTAGCAGACAGGAGGAAATTGGTGATAGTAGGTTGTCCAATGAGGTGACACTATGTAAGATTTGGATCGCAGGCCACACACAGATTACCCAAAGGGTCTTAGGAGTTGTAAGGCTTTTTTTTATTAAAGAGCGGCAGTTTAAAGCATAATCAGATATTACATGTGGTTAAGATAAGTATAATAGACTTGCAACCCGTGACAGTAGACAGCGATCTACGACCCCCCGAAGCAGAATGCCATGACCGGCCGGACAGATGGTTAGATGCCCGATGAGACAGCGTGGAGGTCTCGGGTCGGCGGATCTCTGCAGCCTGCAGCAGCAGTCACTTCTGTTAGTTCGTCCCTCGAGCTGTTGGAAGTGTTCGGTTATGAACCAGCATGGATCCATCTCAGAGGCTAAACTTGATCAAGGTGTTAGGCATAAGCCAGCATTGATTACCACCTCGCGAAAGCCTTCGCCCCCAGCTGTCTGTTTTGAATGAATCGCAAAAGGTTAGTATGCAGGTACAGCAAGTAATTAGGAAAGCTAATAGAATGTTATTGTTTATTGCGAGGGGAATTGAATACAAAAGTAGGGAGGTTATGTTTCAGTTATACAGGGCATTGGTGAGCCCACATCTGGAGTACTGTGTACAGTATTGGTCTCCTTATTTAAGGAAGGATGTAAATGTGTTGGAAGCAGTTCAGAGAAGGTTTACTAGACTAACACCTGGAATGGGCAGGTTGTCTTATGAGGAAAGGTTGGTCAGGCTAGGCTTGTATCTGCTGGAGTTTAGAAGAGTAAGAGGTGACTTGATTGAAACATAGAAGATCCTGAGGGGTCTGGACAGGGTGGATGTGGAGAGGATGTTTCCTCTTGTGGGAGAATCTAGAACTAGGGGTCACTGTTTAAAAATAAGGGGTCGCCCATTTGAGACAGAGAAGAGGAGAAATTTTTTCTCACAGAGGGTCGTGAGTCTGGAACTCTCTTCCTCAGAGGGCGGTGGAAGCAGAGTCTTTGAATATTTTTAAGGCAGAGGTAGAGAGATTCTTGATAAGCAAGGGGGGTGAAAGGTTATCGGGGGGTAGGTAGGAATGTGGAGTAATCCGATCAGCCATGATCTTATTGAATGACGGAGCAGGTTCGAGTGGCCTACTCCTGCTCCTAATTCGTATGTTCCTCTCTCGGTCGTCTGTTTTTATACCTTATTTCGATGGGCTGGCGGATACCTGGTGTCAATCATTTTTACCCATCCCATTGTCCGATTACAAGGGAGAGGGTATCTCTGACAGCCCCTTCATGAGGTCATTTTCCTCCTTACCTCTGTTCTAAAGGTCTTCCTGTGTTTCTTTAAGGACATTTTATGACTTTCTGGCTCCACGTTGTCTTGCATTTTACGACTCCCTCATCACTTCCGTGTCCTGGCCTCGGCCATTTGACTTTTGTGCTTGTTATCTGACCTTGCTGATATTCCTACCATCCGTTTCCGGTCACATTTCTTCAGCTTATTGTCCTTCTCTGTTCCTTAAGAATTAAAACCGTATTTTTGGATCTAATAGCTATTTCTTACAATAGAAACATAGAAAAGTAAGAGCAGGAGTAGGCTATTCGGCCCTTCGAGCCTGCTCCGCCATTCAATCTGATCATGGCTGATCCTCTATCTCAATACCATATTCCCGCTCTCTCCCCATACCCCTTGATGCCTTTTGTGTCTAGAAATCTATCTATCGCCTTCTTCAATATATTCAGTGACTTGGCCTCCACAGCCTTCTGTGGTAGAGAATTCCACAGGTTCACCACCCTCTGAGTGAAGAAATTTCTCCTCATCTCAGTCCTAAATGTCCTACCCTGTATCCTGAGACTGTGACTTCTCATTCTAGACCTCCCAGCCAGTGGAAACATCCTCCCTGCATCCAATCTGTCTAGCCCTGTCAGAATTTTATACGTTTCAATGAGATCCCCTCTCATTCTTCTAAACTCTAGTGAATACAGGCCTAGTTGACACAATCTCTCCTCATACGACAGTCCTGCCATCCCAGGAATCAGTCTGGTGAACCTTCGCTGCACTCCCTCTATGGCAAGTATATCCTTTCTTAGGTAAGGAGACAAAAACTGCACACAGTACTCCAGGTGTGGTCTCACCAAGGCCCTGTATAACTGTAGTAAGATATCCTTGCTCCTGTATTCAAATCCTCTTGCAATGAAGGCCAACATACCATTTGCCTTCTTAACTGCTTGCTGCACCTGCATGTTTGCTTTCAGTGACTGGTGTGCAAGGATACCCAGGTCCCTTTGTACATCAACATTCCCCAATCTATCACTATTTAAATAATACTTTGCCTTTCTGTTTTTCCTACCGAAGTGGATAACTTCACATTTATCCACGTTATACTGCAACTGCCATGTATTTGCCCACTCACTCAGCTTGTCTAAATCACCTTGAAGCCTCTTTGCATCCTCTTCACAACTCACAATCCCTCCTAGTTTCGTGTCATCAGCAAACTTGGAAATATTATATTTGGTTCCCTCATCCAAATTATTGATATATATTGTGAATAGCTGGGGCCCAAGCACTGATCCCTGCGGTACCCCACTAGTCACCGCCTGCCATCCCGAAAAAGACCCATTTATTCCGACTCTCTGTTTCCTGTCTGTTAACCAATTTTCAATCCATGCCAGTATATTACCCACAATCCCATGTGCTTTAATTTTGCACACTCCCCTCTTATGTGGGACTTTATCAAAGGACTTCTGAAAATCTAAATACACCACATCCACTGGTTCTCCCTTATCTATTCTACCAGTTACATCCTCAAAAAACTCCAGCAGGTTTGTCAAACACGATTTCCCTTTCATAAATCATGTTGACTTTGTCTAATCCCGTTGATATTTTCTAAGTGTCCTGTTATCACATCCTTTATAATAGACTCTATCATTTTCCCTATTGCTGATGTTAGGCTAACCGGTCTGTAGTTCTGTTTTCTCTCTCCCTCCTTTTTTATTGTGCCCAATTTCCTGCCAAAATTCAGTTTAAAATAAACCAGATGATCTGTTCATTATCTCATTACTGTACAAATTGGCTGCCCCAATTACTGTACAAATTGGCTGCCCCAATTACTGTACAAATTGGCTGCCCCATTTACTGTACAAATTGGCTGCCCCAATTACTGTACAAATTGGCTGCCCCAGTTACTGTACAAATTGGCTGCCCCATTTACTGTACAAATTGGCTGCCCCAGTTACTGTACAAATTGGCTGCCCCATTTACTGTACAAATTGGCTGCCCCATTTACTGTACAAATTGGCTGCCCCAGTTACTGTACAAATTGGCTGCCCCATTTACTGTACAAATTGGCTGCCCCATTTACTGTACAAATTGGCTGCCCCAGTTACTGTACAAATTGGCTGCCCCATTTACTGTACAAATTGGCTGCCCCATTTACTGTACAAATTGGCTGCCCCAATTACTGTACAAATTGGCTGCCCCAATTACTGTACAAATTGGCTGCCCCATTTACTGTACAAATTGGCTGCCCCAATTACTGTACAAATTGGCTGCCCCAGTTACTGTACAAATTGGCTGCCCCATTTACTGTACAAATTGGCTGCCCCATTTACTGTACAAATTGGCTGCCCCAGTTACTGTACAAATTGGCTGCCCCATTTACTGTACAAATTGGCTGCCCCATTTACTGTACAAATTGGCTGCCCCAGTTACTGTACAAATTGGCTGCCCCATTTACTGTACAAATTGGCTGCCCCATTTCCTACATTACAACAGTGACTACACTTCAAAAAAAGGTACCTCATTGGCTGTAAAGCGCTTTGGGATGTCCCGAGGTGGCGAAAGGCACTATATAAATGCAAATTCATTCTTTTCTTTCCACTCCAGACCCGTTTACTGTTAAAGGGCCGAACTACCCCACTGTGGCTCAGGTGGGCGAAGATGTCATACTGAACTGCACAGTGGTGTCCTACAGGCAGGACGGGGGCCTGGAAATCGAATGGAGAAACATGGACTCTGGTGCCGCGATCCTGACATGTGGAGATGATCAGGAGGGGCCGTGCCAATCCTACAGGGGCAGGACTCACCTCTTCGAAGATCAGCTGGCGGGCGGAAATGTGTCGATCAAACTGGAGGGGATGCAGGAGTCCGATGCTGGGAAGTATCGATGCGCTGTCAGCTCCCAAAGCCATTCCAGCGACGTGGTAATGGAGCTAGGCATTGTGGGTAAGATGGCCACTGGTGACGTAACTGCAGTGGATACCTTAAGTGACCAATCTCAACCACCACCCTCAGTGGGTCAAGCTTGTCAGCCGTGGCTCAGCGGGTAGCACTGGAGTTATCCCCGATGTCTTGGCCAATATTTATCCCTCAACCAACATATCAAAAAACAGATTATCTGGGTCATTATCACATTACTGTTTGTGGGACCTTACTGTGCGAAATTTGGGTGCTGCGTTTCCTATATCACAACAGTGACTATGTGTTAAAAGCTTTGGGATGTCCTGAGGTCGTGAAAGGTGCTATATAAATGCAAGTTCTTTATTTCCAGTGTTTGATGACCAATCGTGCGGTGTTGGCTAATCTCAGATGGGGCAGTGGTAGGGAGCGCTACAGTCATCCTCTGTCTCCCCCATCGCCGTCCCACTGCCTCTCCCTAGGTACCAGAGAAAGGACAAATCAACCTCGGCCCCAGCTGCTGATCGCCACCCAGTGACCCTTCTGGCAAATGTACCTGTACAGGCCTCAGTAGAGGGCACTATTGGGTTGGCTCAGTTCAGTTATCTCCCTGGCACTCATTGGCTTGGCTCACCAGTGGGGAATGGCCAGTGAAGTACTGGCAGGACACTTGGCACTTCCGCCAACCTTTAGCAAAGAGTATAAATTGGCCATTGTAATGGTGATTGAGTGTTATTTACGGAGGTTAACTTGGTATGGAGTCAGGTTTGGTTCCCTGAAGTTGTATACTTCAGGACTAAGGGGTACCGCTGGACATTAACCCATGCAACCCCACCGTTGTTTCTCCAGCTAGGACCACCCTATCTGGTTATCTGCAGTCACGTGGGCAGATACCTGACCCCCAGCTACATGTCCACCCATCCAGGCCTTCATTAGAGAAACAGGCTGGGCTGGTCAGCGCTGCCCTGGAGCACACCGGGCCTGCCTGACTCAGGTATGGGGCTAGCAAGGCTGCCGTGGAGGGTTTCCTTAGTCACTTAGTTGATGTTGTGCAGGTGAAGCTATTCGCAGTCCAATGAATGGGAAGCACACACACGAACCCAGTTAAGCGAAACAGTAGAGAAACGCCAACTGTCCCAGCTCTTTTGGGTGGCTCGAGGGACACTCTCGGGAATGCTGCTGCACGGAGTGGCGAGACGTGTACGGTGCCCCTGATCCCCGCAAAGTGGGAGTTTCTGCTTTCAATCCGACCAATATGGGTAGCTGGCATATAAAGCCTGGGCATCGCCCCACAGGAAGGGCGACTACAGGAGTAGTTCTATTCCATCTCTTTGTGGGGGGCTGCTGGAAGGTTTCTGGTAGAATGCGCTCCCTCCCCATAGGGACACTACCCACTTACCCACGAGAGCTCAGTTGGCCAGAGCCCAGCTTTGGGCCCGCAGGTGTGCACATTGTGCTACCGCTGCAGCCCACCATTGCTTCTCCAGCTATCTGGTTATATATTTTTTTAATTTGTTTTTTTATGGGATGTGGGCGTCGCTGGCAAGGCCAGTATTTATTGCCCATCCCTAGTTGCCCTTGAGAAAGTGGTGGTGAGCCACCTTCTTGAACCGCTGCAGTCCGTGTGGTGAAGGTGCTCCCACAGTGCTGTTAGGGAGGGAGTTCCAGGATTTTGACCCAACGATGGTGAAGGATCGGTGATATATTTCTAAGTCAGGATGGTGTGTGACTTGGAGGGGAACTTGGAGGTGGTGGTGTTCCCATGCGCCTGCTGCCCTTGTCCTTCTAGGTGGAAGAGGTCGCGGGTTTGGGAGGTGCTGCCGAAGAAACCTTGGCGAGTTGCTGCAGTGCATCTTGTAGATGGTATACACTGCAGCCACGGTACACCGGTGGTGGAGGGAGTGAATGTTTAAGGTGGTAGAGGGGGTGCCAATCAAGCGGGCTGCTTTGTCCTGGATGGTGTTGAGCTTCTTGAGTGTTGTTGGAGCTGCACTCAACCAAGCAATCTGCAGCCACGTGGGCAGATACCTGACCCCCTAGCTACATGCCCACCCATCCAGACTTTCATTAGAGAAACAGGCTGGGCTCACCAACACTGCCCTGGAGTACACCAGACCTGCCTGACTCGGGTATGGGGCTAGTGAGGCTGCCGTGGAGGGTTTCCTTAGTTCTGAGCTGCCATTGGTGGCCACCTCGACCCTGGCTCTGTGGAAGCTGGGAATAACCTTGCCTCCTAAGTGGTAAAAACAGTAAGGCAGATTATTATCTGAACGGCAATAGATTGTGAAAAGGGGAAGTGCAACGAGACCTGGGTGTCCTTGTGCACCAGTCGCTGAAGGTAAGCATGCAGGTGCAGCAGGCGGCTAAGAAGGCAAATGGTATGTTGGCCTTCGTAGCGAGAGGATTCGAGTACAAGAACAAGGATGTCTTGCTGCAGTTATACAGGGCCTTGGTGAGACCACACCTTGAATATTGTGTGCAGTTTTGGTCACCTTATCTGAGGAAGGATGTTCTTGCCATGGAGGGAGTGCAGCGAATATTCACCAGACTGATACCTGGGATGGCAGGAATGACGTATGAAGAGAGATTGGGTCGATTGGGCTTGTGTTCACTAGAGTTTAGAAAAATGAGAGGGGATCTCATTGAAACTTATAAAATTCTAACAGGACTAGACAGACTAGATGCAGGAAGGATGGCGGGGGAGTCCAGAACCAGGGGTCACAGTCTAAGGATAAGTGGTAAGCCATTTAGGACTGAGATGCGGAGGAATTTCTTCACCCAGAGAGTGGTGAACCTGTGGAATTCTCTACCACAGAAGGCAGTTGAGGCCAATTCATTAAATATATTCAAGAAGGAGTTAGATATATTTCTTAAGGCTAAAGGGATCAAGGGATATGGGGAGAAAGCAGAGACAGGGTACTGAATTTGGATGATCAGCCATGATCTCATTAAATGGCGGAGTGGGCTCGAGAGGCCGAATGGCCTACTCCTGCTCCTATCTTCTATGTTTCTATGGCACTCCCTTGTCTTACCAGAGATGAAGAATAGGAGATAGGCCAACGCTGAATCCCAGCTGAGTCGGGATTCCCAGATGGACCAGGCTCTGAATGGAAGCCCAGAAGTGTAGGCAGAGTGAGTCGGCCGAGGACCGTAGGTAAGCTGCGACTAATCCCTGGGCCACGTCGCAACAGTGTCAGCAGCGGCTCAGTGGGCAGCACCCTCGCCTCGGAGTCAGAAGGTTGAGGGTTCAAGTCCCACTCCAGGGACTCTAGCACAAAAATCTAGGCTGACATTCCAGAGCAGTGCTGAGGGAGTGCTGCACTGTCGGAGGTGCCGTCTTTCGGATGAGACATTAAACCAAGGCCCCGTCTGCGCTCTCAGGTGGAAGTAAAAGATCCCACGACCACTAATTCAAAGAGCAGGGGAGTTCTCCCCGGGATGTCCTGTCTAATATTGATCCCTCAACCACCATCACTAAAACAGATTATCTGCTCATTTATCATATTACTCTTTGTGGGTGCTTGCTGTGCACAAATTAGCTGCCGTGTTTCCGACATTACAACAGTGGCTACACTCCAGTAGTAGAAACATAGAAGATAGGAGCAGGAGTAGGACATTCGGCCCCTCGAGCCTGCTCCGCCATTCAATGCGATCATGGCTGATCATCCAAATTCAGTACCCGGTCCCTGCTTTCTCCCTATACCCCTTAATCCCTTTAGCCGTAAGAAATATATCCAACTCCTTCTTGAATATATTTAATGAATTGGCCTCAACTGCCTTGTGTGGCAGAGAATTCCACAGGTTCACCACTCTCTGGGTGAAGAAATTCTTCCTCATCTCTGTCCTAAATGGCCTACCCTTATCCTTAGACTGTACCCCGTGGTTCTGGATTCCCCGACCATCGGGAACATCCTTCCTGCATCTAGTCTGTCTAGTCCTGTTAGAATTTTTGGCTTTCGAATGTCCTGAGCTGGTGAAAGGTGGTGTATAAATGCTTTAAGTTCTTTCTTTCTGACTGAGCTAATTCATTTCAATCTTTCCCAGCTCTTGGGACCATGCCAACTTTATCGATAACGCAGGACAGTGAGAGCCGCATCGTTTACATCTGTCAATCCAAGGGCTGGTACCCCGAACCTGGCATCATCTGGCGAGACAGTGATGGAAACAGCCTGATACCACTGTCTAAAATATCCAGAGCAACAGGCGAGCGGGGCCTCTATAATGTGGAAATCCAGTACCGGGCAACAAATGTCGTTGCGTCCACGGTGACCTGCACCGTCTACAACAGACTGAATAACGTCAAAAAGGTGTCGACTGCACAAGTAGTGGGTCAGTTATTGCAACTTTTAAAACTGAATTATCAGGGTTTTCTTTTATAAGACTCACGCATGTGAATTTCCTGCTCATTAAGTGAGGGTTGTTGGGGCTGGGAATGAAACATGTTCACATTCCAAGCACCCAGTATCAGCATTGAGCACACGCAGACCAGGTACAGCACGGGTTAGATACAGAGTAAAGCTCCATCTACACTGTCCCATCAAAAACTCCCAGGTCACGTACAGCACGGGTTAGATACAGAGTAAATCTCCCTCCACATTGTCCCATCAAACACTCCCAGGTCAGGTACAGCACGGGTTAGATACAGAGTAAATCTCCCTCCACATTGTCCCATCAAACACTCCCAGGTCAGGTACAGCACGGGTTAGATACAGAGTAAAAATCATCTACACTGTCCCATCAAACACTCCCAGGGCAGGTACAGCATGGGTTAGATACAGAGTAAAGCTCCCTCTACACTGTGCCATCACACACTCCCAGGGCAGGTACAGCACGGGTTAGATATAGAGTAAAGCTCCCTCTACACTGTCCCATCAAACAACCCCAGGGCAGGTACAGCATGGGTTAGATACAGAGTAAAGCTCCCTCTACACTGTCCCATCAAACACTCCCAGGGCAGGTACAGCACGGGTTAGATACAGAGTAAAGCTCCCTCTACACTGTCCCATCAAACACTCCCAGGGCAGGTACAGCAGTTTACATACTGAATAAAGCTCCCTCTACACTGTCCCATCAAACACTCCCAGCGCAGGTACAGCACGGGTTAGATACAGAGTAAAGCACCCTCTACACTGTCCCATCAGAC
The DNA here is from genome assembly GCF_052327205.1 of Somniosus microcephalus. NCBI lineage: Eukaryota > Metazoa > Chordata > Chondrichthyes > Squaliformes > Somniosidae > Somniosus > Somniosus microcephalus. The sequence continues at coordinate 107,484,329 of NW_028225179.1, read as the reverse complement.
ACTCCCAGGGCAGGTACAGCACGGGTTAGATACAGAGTAAAGCTCCCTCTACACTGTCCCATCAAACACTCCCAGGGCAGGTACAGCACGGGTTAGATACAGAGTGAAGTTCCCTCTACACGGTCCCATCAAACACTCCCAGGGCAGGTACAACACGGGTTAGATACAGAGTAAAGCTCCCTCTACATTGCCCCATCAAACACTCCCAGGGCAGGTACAGCACAGTTTACATACAGAGTAAAGCTCCCTCCACACTGTCCCAGCAAACACTCCCAGGGCAGGTACAGCACGGTTTACATACAGAGTAAAGCTCCCTCTACACTGTCCCATCAAACACTCCCAGGGCAGGTACAGAACGGGTTAGATACAGAGTAAAGCTCCCTCTACATTGTCCCATCAAACACTCCCAGGGCAGGTACAGCACAGGTTAGATACAGAGTAAAGTTCCCTCTACACTGTCCCATCAAACACTCCCAGGGCAGGTATAGAACAGGTTAGATACAGAGTAAAGCTCCCTCTACACTATCCCATCAAGCACTCCCAGGGCAGGTACAGCACAGGTTAGATACAGAGTAAAGTTCCATCTACACTGTCCCATCAAACACTCCCAGGGCAGGTATAGAACGGGTTAGATACAGAGTAAAGCTCCCTCTACACTATCCCATCAAGCACTCCCAGGGCAGGTATAGAACGGGTTAGATACAGAGTAAAGCTCCCTCTACACTATCCCATCAAGCACTCCCAGGGCAGGTACAGCACGGGTTAGAGACAGAGTAAAGCTCCCTCTACACTGTCCCATCAAACACTCCCAGGGCAGGTACAGCACAGCACAAGTTAGATACAGAGTAAAACTGCAACTGGATTATGCCAATAATGTCCATGAGCCCCAACCTTGGGGAAGCAGTCCCTCTTGCACCAGTGAGGTGAGTTTCTCTTCAGTCTAACTTAGGATCCGCCCAGAGTTTACATTCTGAATGAGAATGCCTATTTAGAGACAGTTTTTTTCCATACCATAGGGAATTTGAGGCTGACTGAAAGTAATTTCACTTCGGACACTTACAGTCAGCAGTAGAAGTGTGAAGACTATTAGCCTCTCAGTCTGGAATGGATTTGACCCCAGATCCCACAGGTGAAAGGTCAGTTTCTAGTCCGGTGCAGTGGCAGGAAATTGTGCTTAATGTCTTATTGTATAGTTTCTGTGCAAAGGTTTAAATTTTTTCCCCTGTGTAACTGTCGATAATTTATAATATAACTGCTCTGACACATCTCCAAACCCATTATCTGAAGTCAAATCAAATTTCTCAGTTACTTACATAGGATTATATCGGATATACGGCACAGAAACAGGCCATTCGGCCCAACCAGTCCATGCCGGCATTTATGCTCCACTCGAGCCTCCTCCCGTCTTTCCTCATCTAAATCTATCAGCAAAACCCTCTATTCCCTTCTCCCTTATATGCTTGTGTAGTCTTCCCTTAAATGCATCTATACTATTTGCTTCAACCACTCCCTGTGGTAGCGAGTTCCACATTCTCACCACTCTCTGGGTAAAGAAGTTTCTCCTGAATTCCCTATTGGATTTCTTGGTGACTATCTTATATTGATGACCTCTAGTTATGCTCCTCCCCACAAGTGGAAACATTCTCTCTGTGTCCACTCTATCAAAACCTCTCATAATTTTAAAGACCTCTATTAGGTCACCCCTCAGCCTTATTTCAAGAGAAAAGAGACCCAGCCTGTTCATCCTTTCCTGATATGTATACCCTCGCATTTCTGGTATCATCCTTGTAAATCTTCTCTGCACCCTCTCCAGTGCCTCTATATCCTTTTTACAATATGGCGACCAGAACTGTACTACTATTCACATATTTAATTGATGGTCCCATTGAAGTGTGACTGGATCAAAACCACATTGAAATGGGAACAGAGAGCTTACCCGTTGGGTCAGCAAGTGTACTGCATTGGTGTGGGACTGAGCCATACAGACCAGCAAGGTCCTGGGGAAATCTCCAGTCTGCGCTGAGGTGTTTGATCGTGGCTAGGCCAATGGCGCAACTACTGCAAAAGGCCGGAGTTAGAGTAGGGGGGGAAATAAATTAAGTCAGGGTTCCTGCTCCTGTTATCCAGCAGCCCCTTAGTGTGCCCTTTGTGAACTTTGGGTGAGGATGGGATCAGATTCAGCAACAAATTCCTTCCATTGGCCGTTTGGCTTGCAACACTCACTAAGCCCGAACAATGAAGAGAGACCACTAGCAGGGCAGCCAGTAACCGTGGTATCCCAGCACAGAGGGAAAAAAGTATATTGTATCAGGAACCTCCTGCGGCCTTGTTGCTGACAGGAAGCAGAGAGTAGTGGTGAACGGTTCTTTACCGGACTGGAGGGAGGTACACAGTGGTGTTCCCCAGGGGTCGGTACTAGGACCACTGCTTTTCTTGATATATATGAATGTCTTGGGTGTACAGGGTACAATTTCAAAATTTGTAGATGACACAAAACTTGGAAGCATAGTGAACAGTGAGGAGGACAGTGATAGACTTCAAGAGGACATAGACAGGCTGGTAGAATGGTTGGACACGTGGCAGATGAAATTTAATGCAGAAAAGTGCAAAGTGAGACATTTTGGTAGAAAGAATGAGGTGAGGACATATAAACTAAAGGGTACAATTCCAAAGTGTGTGCATGAACAGAGAGACCTGGGGGTATATGTGCACACATCATTGAAGGTGGCAGGGCAGGTTGAGAAATCAGTTAAAAAAGCACACGAGATCCTGGGCTTTATAAATAGAGGTATAGAGTACAAAAGCAAAGAAGTTATGAGGAATCTTTATAAAACACTGGGCCGGCCTCAACTGGAGTATTGTGTCCAATTCTGGGCACCGCGCTTTAGGAAGGATGTGAAGGCCTTAGAGAGGGTGCAGAAAAGATTTACGAGAATGATTCCAGGGATGAGGGACTTCAGTTACGTGGATAGACTGGAGAAGCTGGGGTTGTTCTCCTTGGAGCAGAGAAGATTGAGAGGAGATTTGATGGAGGTGTTCAAAATCATGAGGGGTCTGGACAGAGTAGATAGAGAGAAACTAGTCCCATTGGCAGAAGGGTCGAGAACCAGAGGACCCAGATTTAAGGTGATTGGCAGAAAATCCAAAGGCGACATGAGGAAACACTTTTTTAGGCAGCGAGTGGTTAGGATCTGGAATGCACTGCCTGAGAGGGTGGTGGAGGCAGATTCAATCACAGCTTTCAAAAGGGAGTTGGATAAGTACCTGAAGGAAAGAAATTGGCAGGGCTATGGAGAAAGGGCGGGGAGTGGGACTCGCTGAAGTGCTCTTGCAGAGAGTTGGCATGGGCTCGACGGGCCGAATGGCCTCCTTCTGTGCTGTACCCATTCTATGATTCTATGGGTGAGTGGAGGAATTGGTTTGTCGTTTAGTTGCGTTTGTTGTTGAAGGCTGAGACAGGTTGCAGCGGCACTGATGGTGGGAGTACGAATAACAGTCGCTGCATTACCCATTGATTTCAAACGTTAAGAAGCATATTATGTATAAATATATAATCTATAAATATGAGCTCAATAACTTTTCTTTCTCTTTATGGATGTTTGCAGATTTTCTTCCACACGTTCAGTTCCGTGTCAGTGAAGCCGGTAAGATTTTTCACGCTAAGATAAACATCACGGTTCAACCTTTTGCTCATTTTGATCAGCTGTAATTGAACCGGGACTATCTCATTTTTTATTTTTTTGTTTTTTCTTTCCCAGATTGGAGCAGAATTCATGAGCACTCGGGTAAGTGAAAACGCGCAGGAACCGAGTGAGAGGACGAGAAAGCCAGTCCCATTCACGCAGGGCATTAAGGAACAGAGAAAAGAAAACTGGTTCGACCGCAAAAGACAGACTCCTTCTCCCCTCCCCCTTGCGTACAGCTCAGTTGGACAGTTGAGGTGGAGGTACAGACCAGCTGTGGTCTCACAGAATGGTGGAGGGGGCTGGGCGGCCTCCTCCTGTTCCTGTGCCACACTCTAGTCGGGATTGTTGCGGCAGTGCAACTGGCCTTTAAGCCGGAGAGGGGGGGAAAAAAATCAGCCAGAGTTCCCTCTCCCCACCAATATCCAGTGGCGCCCCCCCGCTGGAAACAGCGAGTATCTGGACAGCGAGTGAGGACAGGATATAGCTTGTTTGCGATGCCCCCTCGAGTCGAAGAGCTTCCTAACATTCACTGTCCAGAATCCCACATGGATGATTGGGAGGTTGGGTGGGGTGGGCAGATTCCCATTCAGCCATTCCTCGCAGTGGGGAAGGCAAGGAAGGATCTAAGATCAATGGGAAAAACCTCTATAAAGATGTCTGCACAATAACTATATATGTACTATTGATATATATGGGGAAAAACCTCTATAAAGATGTCTATACAATAACTATATATGTATGTATGTATACACAAAGTAACCTAGTGGTTCTGGTGCTGGATTAGCAACCCAGAGCAGCAGTGATACTTGCCCTCCTGTATGCTTCAGAGACATGGACCATTTACAGCAGGCACCTCAAAGCACTGAAGAGGTACCACCAATGCTGCCTCTGCAAAATCCTGCAAATCCATTGGCAGGACAGGCGTACCAATGTCAGTGTTCTTGCTCAAGCCAACATCCCCAACATTGAGGCATCGATCATGCTCAATCAGCTCTGATGGATGGGCCACATTGTCCGCATGCCTGATTAAGACTCCCGAAACAAGCGCTCTACTCCGAGCTCCGTCACGGCAAGCGGTTTCCAGGAGGGCAGAGAAAACCTTTCCAGGACGTCCTCAAAGCCTCCTTGAAAACAATGTAACATCCTCATCGACTCTTGGGAATCCCTGGCCCAAGCCCACTCAAATTGGAGCAGAAGCCTTCGAGAAGGCGCAGAACATTTTGAGTTTCTTTGTCGGGAGCATGGGGAGGCCAAGTACAAACAGCGGATGGAGCGTATGGCAAACCAAGTGCTCCACCCACTCCTCCCTTCAACCACCACCTGTGACAGAGCCTGTAGATCCCGCATAGGACTCATTAGTCACCTTAGAACCCCCAATATTGGAGTGGAAGCAAGTCACCCTCGACTCCGGGGTGGGGGACTGTCTAAGAAGGGAGCAACCCAGAACTTGTGAGTTCAAATCCCAAATTGTACAATTCAGTTCCATAATCTCAAGGGGGCTGGAATACAAAAGAGGTGGAAGTTATGCTACCGTTTTAGATAAAGCTCTGGTTAGACCCCATCCGGAGCAGTGCGTCCACTTTTGGGCCTCGCACCTCAGGAAGGACATCTTGGCCTTGGACAGGCAGCAGCGCAGATTCACCAGAATGATACCGGGGGCTGAATGTGTTAAAATTATGAGAACCGGTTGCATAAACTTAGCTTGTATTCCCGTGAGTATAGAAACTTGAGGGCTGATCTGATCAAGGTGTTTAAAATGTTAAAAGGATTCGATAGGGTAGATAGCGAGAAACGATTTCCTCTGGTGGGTGAATCAAGAACAATCGGAGATGATAACAGCAACTTGTATTTATGTAGCGCCTTTAATGTAGTAAAACGTCCCAAGGCGCTTCACAGGAGTATTTTAAGACAAAATATTGACACCGAGCCACATAAGAAATTAGGGCAGAGCTTGGTCAAAGAGGTAGGTTTTAAGGAGCGTCTTAAAGGAGGAAAGAGAGGTAGAGAGGCGGAGAGGTTTAGGCAGGGAATTCCAGAGTTAGGGCCCAGGCAACAGACGGCACGGCCACCAAAGGCTGAGCGATTATAATCAGGGATGCTCAAGAGGGCAGAATTAGAGGAGCGCCGATATCTCGGGGGGTTGTGGGGCTGAAGGAGATTACAGAGATAGAGAGGGGGTGAGGCCATGGAGGAATTTGAAAACAAGGATGAGAATTTTGAAATCGAGGCGTTGCTTAACCTGGAGCCAATGTAGGTCAGTGAGCACAGGGGGTGATGGGCGAACGGGATTGGGGCGAGTTAGGACACGGGCAGCCGAGTTTTTGATGACCTCAAGTTTACGTAGGGTAGAATGTGGGAGGCCAGCCAGGAGTGCATTGGAATAGTCAAGTCTAGAGGTAACAAAGGCATGGATGAGGGTTTCAGCAGCGGATGAGCTGAGGCAAGGGCGGAGACGGGCAATGTTACAGAGGTGGAAATAGGTGGATTCAGTTATGCTGTGGATATTAATCTTGAAATTAGAGCTAGGCCGTTCAGGAGCGAAATCAGGAAGCAATTATTGACACAAAGTAAGTAGAAATCTAGCACTCGCTTCCCCCAAAATGCCAGGTCATTTGGAGTTTTTCCAGACTTGAGATCGATAGATTTTTGTTCGTTAAGGGTATCGAGGGAATATGAAGCAAAGGTGGGTAAATGGAGTTGAGATGCTGGTCAACCATGATCTCATTGAATGGTGGAACAAGCTCAAGGTAGGGGCTGAATGGCCCCCTCCCGTTCCTAATAAATCTGGGTAATTTGTCGATTGGGGTTATGTTAAAATATGAAAACTGGTTCTTGGATGAAAGGGGCCCTCCCACCCCTACTTGTCTGGCTTCCAGTTCCACTCTATGTGGTTGACTCTTTAATTCCCTCAGGGCAGCTGGGGATGGGCAATAAATACTGCCTTGTAGCCCACATGCCAATTAAAAAAAAAAAAAAAATTTTAAACAAAAGTCAATGCATATTTTTGTTAGATTGGCCTTAGCGACAGTGGAGAAAACCAGACAGGTTTCCTGCCCCGATCGCTGCCCCGTGAACCCTGCAGTTGAACAGGCCGTCCGAGCTGTCACATAAAGAACCTGGGTGTGGGGGAGGTATTAGGGTGTGGCAGGAGGGTTGGGAATGGGATTTGGGGCCTACAGGCCATACTATCGATCAGCACCTTCAATTGTTTGAATCAGGGATTGTTCTCCTTAGAGCAGAGAAGGGTAAGGGGAGATTTAATAGAGGTCTTCAAAATCATGAATGGTTTTGATGGAGTAAATCAGGAGTAACTGTTTCCAGTGGCAGGAGGCTCGGTAACCAGAGGACACAGATTTAAGGTGATTGGCAAAAGAACCAGAGGGGAGATGAGGAGTTTTTTTTTTAACACAGTGAGTTGTTGTGATCTGGAACGCACTGTCTGAAAGGGCGGTGGAAGCAGATTCAATAGTAACATTCAAAAGGGAATTGGATAAATACCTGAATAGGAAAAATTAGCAGGGCTATGGGAAAAGAGCAGGGGGGTGGAACTAATTGGATCGCTCTTTCAAAGAGCCGGCACAGGCACGATGGGCCAAATGGCCTCCTTCTGTGCTGTAAGATTCTGTAATAAATCTCTTCGATATGTGGATGGCAGAAAATCGCCAAACTTCTAACTTGGCACAGACCGGACGAACACAATTCACTAAAAGTTGCGACACCGGTTAGCAAGGCCATAAAAAAAGCAAACCAAACACTAGGATTTATTTCTAGAGGGATAGAATTGAAAAGTAGGGAAGTTATGCTAAACCTGTTTCGAACCTTGGTTAGACCACACTTGGAGTACGGCGTACAGTTCTGGTTGCCATATTATAAAAAGGATATAGAGACACTGGAGAGGGTGCAGAGGAGATTGACTAGGATGATACCAGAAATGAGAGGGTATACATTTCAGGAAAGGATGAACAGGCTGGGTCTCTTTTCTCTTGAAAAAAGAAGGCTGAGGGGTGACCTAATAGAGATCTTTAAAATTATGAGAGGTTTTGATAGAGTGGATACAGAGAGAATGTTTCCACTTGTGGGGAAGAGCATAACTAGAGGCCATCAATATAAGATAGTCACCAAGAAATCCAATAGGGAATTCAGAAGAAACTTCTTTACCCAGAGGATGTTTCCCCTGGCTGGGGGGGGGGGGTCTAGAACGAGGGGTCACAGTCTCAGGATACGGGGTAGGACATTTAGGACTGAGATGAGGAGAAATTTCTTCACTCAGAGGGTGGTGAACCTGTGGAATTCTCTACCACAGAAGGCTGTGGAGGCCAAGTCACTGAATATATTGAAGAAGGAAATAGATAGATTTCTAGACACGAACAGCATCAAGGAGTATGAGGAGAGAGCGGGAATATGGTATTGAGATGGAGGATCAGCCATAATCATATTGAATGGCAGAGCAGGCTCGAAGGGCCGAATGGCCTACTCCTGCTCCTATTTTTCTATGTTTTTTTTTTCTATGGTAAGAATGTGGAACTCGCTACCACAGGGAGTGGTTGAAGTGAATAGTATAGACGCATTTAAGGGGAGGCTGGACAAGCATATGAGGGAGAAGGGAATAGAGGGTTACGCTGATAGAGTTAGATGAGGAAAGACGGGAGGAGGCTCGAGTGGAGCATAAATGCCGGCATGGACTAGTTGGGCCGAATGGCCTGTTTCTGTGCCGTATATCCTATGTAATGTAATCCTGGGAATCTTCCTGGTAGCTTAGTCCCCACATTGGATGGTGCGTTCAGCTACTGAGCTATGAAGTGTGCCAATCAAAGGGCATTTTGGTGTTGAGATTATTCTGATGTGTGAAATGATTTTTTTTTCCTCTCTCTGCTTCAGTTTCTTTGACTCTGGATCGGGACACGGCGAATCCATGGCTCATCCTGTCGGAGGGGTCGGCGAGCGTGTTGGACAGTAACACGCATCAACAGGTCCCCGAAAACCCCAAGCAGTTCCTGGTCAGTCACTGCGTGCTGGCCACTGAGGGCTTCACTTCGGGCAAGCACTACTGGGAGGTGGAGGTGGGCCGGAAGGCCACCTGGGACCTGGGCCTGGCCGGTGAAACCGTCAACAGGAAGGCCAAGGTCAAAGGGGTGCCCGGGCTCAGGCACTGGAGCCTGTCCCACCTCAGCGAGACAGAGTACCAGGCCGTGGACTCGCCCCCCAGGGCCCTGGTGCTGGGCGAGAACCCGACGGTGGTCGGCGTGTACCTGGACTACGAGCGAGGGCAGGTGTCCTTCTTTGACGCAGGCAGCCGGCTGCACCTGTACACGTTTGCCGCTGAATTCGCCGAGAGACTCTACCCCATCTTCTGCCCCGGGCTACACGACTGGCACAAGAACACGGAACCCCTCCATCTGCGCAACCCCAACTCGTAGAGTGGGCGAGCGGCGGGAAGAGTGGCGGATTGAAAAGCGCGGGAAGCGGATCGAGACGGGATACGTTTCTCAGCCGCTCCAATAGGTGAATGTGGTACTGAGCGGTGCGGAGCAGGGAGGTTCCTGGCCCAATATCCCCACCCCCAATCTGTGCAGAGCAAAGCAGCCCAATCCGCCTCCCCAAGTTTGTGCGGTGCTAGCAACAACAACAACTTGCATTTATACAGCGCCTTTAACATAGGAAAACGTCCCAAAATTTCACAGGGGCGTCATCAAACAAAATTTGACACCGAGCCACATAAGGAGCTATTAGGACAGGCAACCGAAAGCTCGGTCAATGAAGTAGGTTTTATGGAGCATCTCAACCAATCTACACACGTATCTCATCGTTGGTGTTCAGAGGGACCTGGGTGTCCTTGTACACGATTCACTGAAAGTTAACATGGAGGTACAGCAAGCAATTAGGAAAGCAAATGGTATGCTGGCCTTTATTTCAAGAGGATTTGCGTATAAGAGTAAAAATGTCTTACTCCAATTATATAGGGCCTTGGTGAGACCACACCTGGAGTACTGTGTACAGTTTTGGTCTCCTTACCTAAGGAAGGATATACTTGCCACAGAGGGAGTGCAATGAAGGTTCACCAGACTGGTTTCTGGGATGGGGGGATTGTCCTATGAGGACAGATTTAGTAGACTGGGCCTATATTCTATAGAGTTTAGAAGAATGAGAGGTGATCTCATTGAAACTTACAAAATTCTTACAGTGCTTGACAGGGTAGATGCAGGGAGGATGTTTCCCCAGGCTGGGGAGTCTAGAACCAGGGGTCACAGTCTCAGAATAAGGGGTCGGCCATTTAGGACGGAGATTAGGAGAAATTTCTTCACTCAGAGGGTGGTGAATCTTTGGAATTCTGTACCCCAGAGGGCTGTGGAGGCTCAGTCACTGGGTATATTCAAGACTGAGATCGATAGGTTTTTTAATATTAAAGGAATCAAGGGATATGGGGATAGTGGAGTTGAGGTAGAAGATCAGCCATGATCTTACTGAATGGCGGAGCAGACTCGAAGGGTCGAATGGCCGACTCCTGCTCCTATTTCTTATATTCTTATCCCGATCTCCATAACCTCCTCCAGGCCTACAACCAATGTTCCCGTTGAATTGCGCGTCTGCGCAGTGGTCTGGAGGTCCCGCGCAGGCCGCTCGCTGGCTTTTCAATGGGGAAAAACTGCACCTGCGCGCGATAATTTGAATGGGCCGCGCAGCCCACTAAAGGGGCCAAACACCCCCCCCAAAAAATAAAAATTAGCGGGACCATTACCCACAACTCCTCCGAGATCTCTGCGTTCCTCCAACTCTGGTCTCTTGTGCATCCTCCACGACCTACGCTCCGCCACTGGCGGCCGTCCCTTCAGCCGTCTAGGCCCTAAGCTCAATAATTCCCTCCCCAAACCTCTTTGCTTCCTCCTTCAAGACTTTGCCTAAAATCTACCTCTTGGACCAAGCTTTTGGTCATCTGTCCCAATAACTCCTTTTGGTGGCTCGGTGTCAGATTTTTTGTCTCATTTGCGCACCCGTGAAGCAACTGGGATGTTTTATGATGTGACGGGCATTATATAAAGGCAAGTTGTAAATCATAGTTATACAGCACAGAAAGAGACCGTTCGGCCCATCGTGTCCGCGCCGGCCATCAAGCCCTATCTATCCTAATCCCATTTTCCAGCACTTGGTCCGTAGCCTTGTATGCTATGGCATTTCAAGTGCTCATCTAAATGCATCTTGAATGTTGTGAGGGTTCCTGCCTCTACCACACATTCAGGCAGAGTTCCAGATTCCAACCACCCTCTGGGTGAAAAAGTTTTTCCTCAAATCCCCTCTAAACCTCCTGCCCCTTACCTTGAAACTGTGCCCCCTGGTTATTGACCCCACTACTAAGGGGAAAAGTTCCTTTCTATCTACCCTATCTATGCCCCATATAATTTTGTACACCTCAATCAGGTCCCCCCTCAGCCTTCTCTGCTCTCAGGAAAACAACCCCAGCCTGTCCAGTCTCTCATAGCTGAAGCGCTCCAGCCCAGGAAACATCCTGGTGAATCTCCTCTGCACCCTCTCCAATGCAATCACATCCTTCCTATAGTGTGGCGACCAGAACTGCACACTGTTTTCCAGCTGTGGCCTAACTAGCGTTTTGTACAGCTCCATCATAACCTCCCTGCTCTTATATTCTATGCCTCGGCGAATCACAGAAATCCCACAGTGCAGATAGAGGCCATTTCGGCCCATCGAGCCTGCACCGACACACATCCCACCCGATCCCCGTAACCCCTACACCAACACATATCCCACCCTATCCCCGTGAAGGCAAGTATCCCATATGCCTTTTTAACCACCTTATCTACCTGTCCTGCTGCCTTTAGGGATCTATGTACATGCACACCAAGGTCCCTCTGATCCTCTATCCTTCCTAGGATCCTACCATTCATTGTGTATTCCCTTGCCTTGTTAATCCTCCCAAAATGCATCACCTCACACTTGTATAATCTGCTTTACAACACCAGCAGCATCAGCTATTTCTGTTTCCCTGTAGTTTGTAACGTAGACACTCGGTGCTGAAACTTTCGCTTCAGTGCCCCTATCGGCACATGACAAGAAGCCGTACCCGGAGCCCCACCCGCGTCGCTTTCCGGTTAATTGTTGTAAAATAGTCGGCTGGGAGGACGGCATTTCCTAGCGCAGGCTTGCGACCTACTCTAGGATTGTTGGGGCAAAAATCCCAGCCTGGATCCCGGGAAGTGGAGCAGAGCTGGACCCGCGTGGTGCTGGAACAGGCAGGAAGTGAAAGGACAGCAACTCCGAGCCGGTCAGAAGGCGGCTGAAGATAGCGCACCGTGGAAAAATGTTCACTGGGGTGAGAGGGCACCAAGTGTTAAGGTTTGGGGCTTCAGAGGCCTAATAAAAAGAAGCCCCTCCCCCACCCTGTGATGTGCGGAATTACCCCTCGCCCCGTCCAAGAGGTTATAGAAGTTCGGACATGAGACTTATGAGAAATTACCCCAGACACACGGGTTCTGTCTTTAACCTTTTATTGTTCCTAAGACAGATTCAAAACCCCAACCACTATTCGAGCAGTTCACTAATAATATTACAGGAAATCAGACACACAAGCACCCGCCGATGATCGGTCCAGTGTTGATTGTAGGTCCTCGTAAGCAAAAACACTGGCCAGGCGCCTCCTTCCTCCGACTGCAGCCTGATCCTCGTGGGTGAGATGACCGGCCAGGCCCCTCCTTCCTCCGACTGCAGCCTGATCCTCGTGGGCGAGATGACCGGCCAAGACACCTTCCTCTGACTGCAGCCTGATCCTGGTGGGCGAGATGACCGGCCAGGCCCCTCCTTCCTCCGACTGCAGCCTGATCCTCGTGGGCGAGATGACCGGCCAAGGCCCCTCCTGATCGCAGCCTGATCCTCGTGGGCGAGATGACCGGCCAAGACACCTTCTGACCGCAGCCTGATCCTCGTGGGCGAGAGGACTGGCCCAGCCACCTTCCTCTGACTGCAGCCTGATCCTCGTGGGTGAGATGACCGGCCAAGACACCTTCTGACCGCAGCCTGATCCTCGTGGGCGAGAGGACTGGCCCAGCCACCTTCCTCTGACTGCAGCCTGATCCTCGTGGGCGAGAGGACTGGCCCAGCCACCTTCCTCTGACTGCAGCCTGATCCTCGTGGGCGAGATGACTGGCTATGCCCCTCCTGACCGCAGCCTGATCCTCATGGGTGAGATGACCGGCCAAGACACCTTCTGCTGACCGCAGCCTGATCCTTGTGGGCGAGAGGACCGGCCAGGACACCTTCCTCTGACTGCAGCCTGATCCTCGTGGGTGAGATGACCAGCAAGGCCCCTCCTGACTGCAGCCTGATCCTCGTGGGCAAGAGGACTGGCCAAGGCCCCTCCTGACTGCAGCCTGATCCTCGTGGGTGAGAAGACTGGCCAGGACACCTTCCTCTGACTGCAGCCTGATCCTCGTGGGCGAGAGGACCGGCCAGGACACCTTCCTCTGACTGCAGCCTGATCCTCGTGGGCGAGATGACCGGCCAGGCCCCTCCTGACCCTCGTGGGTGAGATGAAAGGCCAAGACACCTTCCTCTGACTGCAGCGCTGTTACTCTTTAGCCACTATGTTTTATACAGCTTTCCTTGCCTTTTGCAGTAAATCATTCATTCAGAGATAGTGAAATGTTCCTTTAATGTTGGTCTGAGCTGGCAAACATTTACATTAACTTATCTTGTGTGTCTATCCATTAGTTGTCCTTTCCACAGCCCAAAATTGTTCATTCACTCCTAAAGTTTACAAAAGTGGCAGAAAACCACTAGGTTAGGTTCATGAGTTACGTCGTCGTATTCTGCATTTCAAAACTTCAAAGGTTTGACTTCTCCCCTCAGAAAGAGCCATCATGTCTGCATTCTCAGGAGGTTTGTTTCTCTCTGTTGACTATCACTACCCGCTGCAGCCACAACCATGATTCCTGCCTCATCAGTGAAAGACTGCTCGTTACATTCACTAACTTTACTTCACTTTGTTAAACCTTTTCACCTGGCAAAGCATTTCAAGAAATATTAAATTTAAGGGTCTGTATCTACTTTCTACAACCCTATTCCTGAATATAAGGAAGGATGGGACAGGAGAAAAGACCTCATCATGGACTCCACCCATTTAACCTGAGGGAATAGTCTATGATTGGGAGAAGGGGCCATTCACCCCATTGGGCCTGTGCTTGTTCCTCCCATCAGTGCTCGCTCTCTAATTCCATTCCCCAATACCCTCAGTATTTCCTTTTCAAGTATTCATCTAATCCTCACTTAACAAGAGTGATCGAATCGATAGTCGTTTGCGGTAACAGAATATCCTAAACCATTTGTGTGCAAGAATCTCATCAGGCTCCCCCCCCTCTTCCTTTGAGACTCAATACTAATGGTTTGGGCCCCCACTTATGAAGTTACCAAACAGTGGAAATACTCTTGCCCCAATTCACACTCGAGCCCTTTCACCATTTGGAAAACCTTTATCAGAGCCCCCCCCCACCCGATCTCTTATGTTTGACTGAACACAGCCCAAGTTTATTTAATTGCTCCAAAGGTTCTCAGTAAAAGCTCCTTACCCAGTTCTAGAAAATAATCAGTTTAAAGGGCATGAGCCGCTCTGTTGAGACGGTGGTTGTGATTCGCCGGCTAAATGTGGCCCATTAGTTGAATGTGTGTACAGCTCAGGCCCTGTTGTCTGGTCCGTGCTGCTCCATATTGGTTTGTACCTGATCATTTCTTGCAAATAAACTGCTACCACAGTTGGCTAATATAAGTTTGTTTCGCTCCTTTTGTTAATTTTTCCCCCCCCTTTCCCCTCAAAGTGCTGACTGTTGCTGGGGGTTTGGTTCCGAAGTTGGCTGGTAACCCTGGAGTATTGCACACAGATGGCCGTGTTTCCTCCTCAACGAGGAGGTTATTGAACTATGGTGGACAACACGACTGATTCCAGCCTGGACCAATACCCACAAATGTGTAAACTGGCTCGTACACCTCACCCCAACCAACTCACCCACCCCCCCGACCTCCTCGCGCCCCCTCGCTCCACCCGCCGACGACCTCGCGTCACCCCAGCTGTCCCTCCTGACTACCTCACCCTCCTCGCCCCCACCGACAACCTAGACCCCCGCCGACATCCTCGCCCCCCCCTCACCCCAGCCGTCGACCTCCTCACGCCCCCTCACCCCACCAAACCCCGCTGACCACCTCACCCCATCCGCCGACCTCGCGCCCCCCTCACCCCAGCCACCAACCTCCTCGTGCCCCCTCACCCCACCAAACCCCTTGTGTCTCAGTGACCAGAACCAGACAGTGTTGACCAGTGGCAGGTACCACTCGTGCTGCATTATCAACATGTGCAACAATGAAAGGCCAAACTGTCTTCTCCCCAACCTTAAAAAGCACCAATCACTGAGCCCCTCCAGCCTACAATAGCTTGATCATGTAGTAGATAGGAAGTATACAAGCCATAACATATTTAATAGAGACAATGACAAAATCTAGTACAGGTAATCAGTTGCAATTCAGACAGTAAGAAAGACAGCAGGCTCACAAGGGAGGGGAAAAGGTTACAGCTTCAGTGTGCACAGGGTGAGGCCCTCGGCATTGCCAGTGCAGCTGTTTAAATACGGACTGAAGTAGGGTAGGACTCTCTCAGTGAACGTATCCTTGAAGGTGTAGAGATGGGACAGGTTGTCGGCGTTGTAGAAGGACACTTGTCCTCCCTCGAAGTCCAGGTAGACTCCCACTTTCTTGGGTTTCACCCTCAGGGGGAGGGGGACAGCGGGCCAGTCGAGAGCTTTGTACTCGTCTCCGTTCCGCAGCCAGAGAGCCCAGTAGCCGTCCACAGGAGACAGGGTGATCCGGCCTTTCTTTTGGATGGACTCCTTGGCCACCCCCAAGTCCCAGGCCGTCTTGCTCCCCACCTCGACCTCCCAGTAGTGTCGCCCGGACGTGAAGCCCTGAGCTGCCAGGATGTTGACGCAGGGGTTGAACCTCTCCACAGTGTGAAGCTGCTGCTGAATGGTGTCGGTCAGTCTCACGTGGGTCAGGTCCTCAGAGACCAGGAGCTTTTGGTGTGCTGAGCTCGGATCGAAGGTCAGAGAGGCAGGGACTAGAAAGAGGAAAATAAATTAAGGTTAAACAGAATGGTTCCGGGGATGGGGGATCTTAGTTACACGGACAGGTTGGCGAAGCTGGATTTGTTTTCATTAGAGAAACGAAGGTTGAGGGGTGATTTGATAGAGGTGTACAAGATTATGACGGGTTTGGATAGACTAGACGGGGAAAGGCTGTTCCCACTAATTGATGGTACAAGGACTAGGGGACACAGATTTAAGGTTTTGGGCAAGAGATACAGGGGGGATGTGAGGAAAAACTTTTTTTACGCAGCCAGTGGTGATGACCTGGAACTCGCTGCCGACGGAAGTGGTGGAAGCGGAGACACTCAATGTTTTCAAGGGGAGACTGGATAGGCACTTGAGGGAAATAAACTTGCAGGGCTACGGGGATAGAGCGGGGGAATGGGACTGACTGGATTGCTCCGCAGTGAGCCGGCACGGACTCGATGGGCCGAATGGCCTCCTTCTGTGTCATTATGACTCTGACTGTATAACACTGATCAGCAACCTGTTCGTAGCATCTTACAGCACAGAAGGAGGCCATTCAGCCCATCAAGCCTGCATTGGTTCTTTGGTAGAGCAATCCAATTAGTCCCCTACTCTTTCCCCACAGCCCTGCATTTTTTTCCTTGAAGAATTTATCGAATTCCCTTTTGAAAGTTACTATTGAATCTGCTTCCACTGCCCTTTCAGGCAGCGCATTCCAGCTCACAAAAAATGTTTCCTTATGTCGCCTCTGGTTCTTTTGCCAATCACCTTAAATCTGTGTCCTCTGGTTACCGACCCTTCTGCCACTAGAAACAGTTTCTCTCTGTCTACTCTATCAAAACCATTCATGATTTTGAACACCTCTATCAAAACTTCTCAACCTTCTCTGCTCTAAGGAGAACAACCCCAGCTTCTCCAGTCTCTCCACATAACTGAAGTCCCTCATCCCTGGTACCATTCCAGTAAATCTCCTCCGCACCCCCTCCAAGGCCTTGACATCCTTCCTAAAGTGTGGTGCCCAGAATTAGACAATACTCCGGCTGAGGCCTAACCAGTGTTTTATAAAATGTTCAGCATAACTTCCTTGCTTTTGTACTCTGTTCCTCTTAATAAAGAGAAGGATCACACATGTTCTCCAATGTTCCACCCCATTTATATATAAGTTAATCTGGCGTCAGCCATGGCTCAGTTGGTAGCACGATTGCCCGAGTCGGAAGATTGCCGGGTCAAGTCCCGTTCGAGACGTGAGCACATAATCTAGGCTGAAACTCCAGTGCAGTACTGAGGGAGTGCTGCACTGTCAGAGATCCCGTCTTTTGGATGAGACATAGAATTCACAGCACAATCAGACCATCCGGCTTAACTGGTCTGTGCTGGCATTTATGCTCCACATGAGCCTCTTCCTAACCCTCTTCATCTCACACCTTTCTGTTCCTTTCTCCCTTGTGTTTATCTGGCTTCCCCTTAAATGCATCTATGTTATTCACCTCATCCACTCCCTGTGGTAGCGAGTTCCACATTCTCGCCCGAGTAAAGAAGTTTCTCCTGAATTCCCTGTTGGATTTATTAGTGACTCTTATATTTATGGCCTCTCATTTTGGACTCATCCACAAGTGGAAACATCATCATCCAGCATAGACTGGTTGGGCTGAATGGCCTGTTTCTGTGCCGTATATCCTGTGTAATCTCTACATTTACCTTATTGAACCCGTCATAATCTTAAAATCCCTCAGGTCACCCCTCAGTCTTCTCTTTTCTAGAGGAAAGAGCCCCAGGCTGTTCATTCTTGCCCAATAGGTATAACCTCTCAGTTCTGGTATCATTCCAAGTAAATCTTTTTTGCAACTCCTCCAGTGCCTCCATCACTTTTGTAATATGGAGACCAGAACTGTGCACAGTGCTCCAAGTGTGGTCTAACCAAGGTATAGAGAGACCAGAACTGTGCACAGTGCTCCAAGTGTGGTCTAACCAAGGTATATGGAGACCAGAACTGTGCACAGTACTCCAAGTGTGGTCTAACCAAGGTATATGGAGACCAGAACTGTGCACAGTGCTCCAAGTGTGGTCTAACCAAGGTTCTATATAAATTTAATATAACTTCTCTGCTTTTCAAGTCCATCCCTCTAGAAATGAACCCCAGTGCTTTATTTGCATTTTTATGGCCTCGTTAACCTGTGTTGCTACTTTTAATGATCTGTTCTCCCTGATTCCTCTGCTCCTCTCCCCCATTCAGATTCTGATTTTACAAGGACTATGTGGCCTCCTTATTCCTTCTACCAAAATGTACCTCACACTTCTCTGTACTGAAAATCATTTGCAATTTACTTGCCCATTCTGCAAGTTAAACGGAGGCTCCGTCTGCCCTCAGGTGGATGTAAAAGACCCCATGGAACTATTTTGAAGAGGAGCAGGGGGAGTTCTCCCTGGTGTCCTGGGTCAATATTTATCCCTCAACCATCACTAAAAACAGATTAACTGGTCATTATCACATTCCTTTCCATCTCCTTTTGCCTCGCACCATCATCCCTTTTGTCTCTTAATCTCTCCGGCCTTCCATCCTATCACAGACCTTCCCTTTTATTCTTTCCACCCCTCCCCCCTCTCCCTGCGCCTGCACTTGTTTAAAAACCTGTTACATCTCCAACTTTTTCCAGTTCGGACGAAGGGTCACCGACCTGAAACGTTAACTCTGTTTCTCTCTCCACAGATGCTGCCTGACCTGCTGAGTATTTCCAGCATTTTCTGTTTTTATCACATTACTGTTTGCTGTCGTGTTTCCTACATTAGAACAGCGACTGTGTTTCAAAATCGGTTGTAAAGCGCTTTGGGATGTCCCGAGGCCACGAAAAGAGCTGTATAAATGCAAGTTCTTTATTTTAGGGCTGGTCATGACCCATGAAAAGCTGCTGGAGAGTTGTAGAAACCCAACTCAATCACTACTGACCTCCAGGGAAAGGGACCTGCCTGAACAGATAAGCTCCCTGTGCCCGTTTCAATGTGGTTTTGATCCAGTCACAGTTCAGTGAGACCAATGAAATATGTGAATTGTAATTGAGAAATTTGATTTGATCTCAGGAAATCCAATAGGGAATTCACGAGAAACTTTTTTTTTTTAAACCAGAGAATGGAAACCATTGGAGGAGGCAGAAGGCATGGCTGAGATACTAAATGAGTACTTTGCATCGGTGTTTACTAAGGAAGAGGACTTGGCCAAAGCTATGGTAAACGAGGAGGGATACTGGAGGAATTAAAGATAGATAAAGTGGTATTATAAAGACTGGCAGTACTTATATAGGTAAGTCACCTGGTCCGGATGGGATGCATCCGAGGTTGCTGAGGGAAGTAAGGGTAGAAATTATGGAGGTGCTGGCCACAATCTTCCAATCCTCCTTAGATACAGGGGTGGTGCCAGAGGACTGGAGGATTACTCGTTCAAAAAAGGAGAGCAGGATAAACCTGGCAATTACAGGCCAGTCAGGTTAACCTTGGTGGTGGGGAAGCATTTAGATATAATAATCCCGGAGAAAATTAACAGCCACTTGGACAAGCATGGACTAATAGAGAGACAACATGGATCTGTTAAGAGCAAATCGTGTTTGACTAACTTGATTGAGTTTTTTGATGAGGTAAGAGAGAGGGTGGATGAGGGCAGTGCAGTTGATGTTATGTATATGGACCTTCAAAAGGTGTTTGATAAAGTATCACATAAGAACATAAGAAATAGGAGCAGGAGTCGACCAATCGGCCCCTCAAGGCTGCTCCACCATTCAATAAGATCGTGGCTGATCCAATCTTGGGCTCAGCACCACTTTCCCACTCTCCCCATACCCCTCGACTCCCCTGTAGTTCAAATGTCTGTCAATCTCCGCCGTGAATATATTCACTGACTCCGCCTCCACAGCTCTCTGGGGTAGAGAATTCCAGAGATTCACCACCCTCTGAGAAGAAATTCCTCCTCATCTCTGTCTTAAATGGGTGACCCCTTATTCTGAAACTATGCCCCTAGTTCTAGATACCCCCACTAGGGGAAACATCCTCTCAGCATCTACCCTGTCAATCCCCCTCAGAATCGTATATGTTTCAATAAGATCACCTCTCATTATTCTAAACTCCAATGAGTATAGGCCCAACCTGCTCAACCTTTCCTCATACATCAACCCCTTCATCCCAGGAATCAACCTCGTGAACCTTCTCTGAACTGTCTCCAATGCAAGTATATCCTTCCTTAAATATGGAGATCAAAACTGTGAGCAGTACTCCAGGTGTGGTCTCACCAAAGCCCTGTAAAGTTGCATCAAAACTTCCCTACTTTTATACTCCAGCCCCCTTGCAATAAAGGCCAACATTCCATTAGCCTTCCTAATTGCTTGCTGTAACAGCATGCTAACTTTCTGTGTTTCATGTACGAGGATACCCCAGATCCCTCGGTACCGCAGCATTCTGTAGTCTCTCTCCATTTAAATAATTTGCTTTTTCATTCTTCCTACCAAAGTGGATAACCTCACATTTTCCCACATTATACTCAATCTGCCAAATTTTTGCCCACTTACTTAACCTATCGATATCCCTTTGCAGACTCTGTGTCCTCCTCACGACTTGCTTTCCCATCTATCTTTGTATCGTCAGCAAATTTGGCTACAGTACACTCGGTCCCTTCATCCAAGTCATTAATATAGATTGTAAATAGTTGAGGCCCCAGCACTGATCCTAGTGGCACCCCACTAGGTACTGATTGCCAACCGGAAAATGACCCATTTATCCCGACTCTATGTTTTCTATTAGTTAGCCAATCCCCTATCCATGCTAATATATTACCCCCAATTCCGTGAGCTCTTATCTTATGCAGTAACCTTTAATGTGGCACCTTATCGAATACCTTCTGGAAATCCAAATACATACTAGGCTGGCCAGCAAAATTGAAGCCCATGGGATAAAAGGGGCAGTAGCTGCATGAATACAAAATTGGCTAAGGGATAGAAAACAGTAGTGGTGAATGGCTGTTTTTCAGACTGGAGAGGGGTATACGGTGGCGTTCCCCGATGTTCAGTACTTAAATGTTCCCTTCAAGCTGCGTGGCCACGCACGCTCTGGAGCTTCCGTGCGGCCTGTTAAAGGGGCCACGCGACCCCAATAAAATTAGCGGGAACATTGACTACTGCTGTTTTTGATATACATTAATGACTTGGACTTGGGGGTGCGGGGCACAATTTCGAAATTTGCAGATGACACGAAATTTGGAAGTGTAGTAAAGAATGAGAAAGATAGTAATAGACTTAAAGACAGACAGACAGGCTGGTGGAATGGGCGGACACATGGCAGATGAAATTCAACGCAGAGAAGTCCGCGGTGATACATTTTGGTAGGAAGAATGAGGAGACACAATACACTAAATGGTACAATTTTAAAGGGGATGAAAGAACAGAGACCTGGGGGTGCTGGTGCACAAATCTTTGAAGGTGGCAGGACAGGTTAAAGCAGCATGTGATCCTGGGCTTTATAAATAGAAGCAGAGTACAAAAGCCAGGAAGTTATGCTAAAACTTTATAAAACACTCGTTCGGCCCCAGCTGCAGAACTATGCCCAATTCTGGGCACCACACTTTAGGAAGGATGTGAAGGCTTTGGAGAGGGTACAGAAAAGATTTACTAGACTGGTTCCAGGGGTGAGGGAATACAGTTACGTTGATAGACTGGAGAAGTTGGGGTTGTTCTCCTTGGAGCAGAGAAGGTTAGAGGAGATTTGATAGAGGTGTTTAAAATCATGGAGGATTTAGGTCAAGTAAATAAGGAGAAATGGTTTCCAATGGCTGAAGGGTCGATAATCAGAGGGCACAGATTTAAGGTGATTGACAAAAGAACCAGAGGTGACATGAGGAAAAACTTTTTTATGCAATGAATGGTTAGGATTTGGAATGCACTGCCTGTTGGGGTGGTGGATACAGATTCAATGGTAGCCTTCAAAAGGGAATTGGATAAATACTTGAAGGAGAAAAAATTGCAGGGATGTGGGGAAAGAGCGGGGGAGTGGGACTAACTGGATTGGTCTTCGAAAGAGTCAGCGCAGACTCGATGGGCAGAATGGCCTCCTTCTGTGGTGTACTATTCTACGATTCTATGATATTTACTCTGTATCTAACCCATACTGTACCTGCCCTGGGAGTGTTTGATGGGACAGTGTAGAGGGAGCTTTACTCTGTATCTAACCCGTGCTGTACCTGACCTGGGAGTGTTTGATGGGACAGTGTAGAGGGAGCTTTACTCTGTATCTAACCTGTGCTGTTCCTGCCCTGGGAGTGTTTGATGGGACAGTGTAGAGGGAGCTTTACTCTGTATCTAACCCGTGCTGTACCTGTCCTGGGAGTGTTTGATGGGATGATATAGCAGGAACCTTTACTTTGTACCCGACCCAGGCACTGGTGCCTGAAGTGGGAAATTCTTCCATTCTCCTGCACCATCTCTCACCTTACAACTTGGAACAAATTATGGCTGTGTAAAGAGACAGCAAAACATCAAGGATAACGCCAAGCTTTAATAGTAGGAAGACATGTCAAATAAAGTGTGATAAGGGGCACCGACATTCGCCTGTGGGAGCAAGAGGGAGATGAAGAGTTGTATTGTTTACAGTCCTAAGAGTGAGAACAAGGCAAAATTGCGCAGCATGTGCGACTGCAGGAAGGCTTTTCATCAGCTGCAGGTACTTGGGGTTGTTTAGTCCAGCTCTGAATTAAAGCTCCTAGGGGGCTAAATTCGGGTGATTTGCGCCTCCCATTAGCACCCTAAGAGGGCACAAATCAACTAGCACCTGGGTGAATTTCGCAGGAGGCGTTAGCGGCGGTGGCAATGACATCATCACCATGTGCAGCGCCCCGCTGGCGCCCCGGCTGTAAGATTGGGTGACGCCCCCCCTACTTACCGCCGGACGCCATGTCCGCCGGGGTCAGGGGGAGCCTAACTGCGGCCGGGGCAGCGCTAGTGAAAGGAGAGGGGCCCCCTGTTGCTGTCTCCGGCCCCCGTGAAGCCCCCCATCGGGGTGCCAGCTGCTCTCCGTGAGTCTGGCACTCCTCGAGTGCCAGGCTCATTTGGCGGCTCTCCCGATCCCTGGTGGCCCAGCTGGGTGCCGGGACGCGCTGTGCCAGTCCCCTCCCCTTTAATGGGAGACGGGTCAAGAAGGTAACAGCCCATGGGATCCAGGGCAACTTGGCATATTGGATCCAAAATTGGCTTGGAGGCAGAGGGTGATGGTCGAAGGTTGTTTTTGTGACTGGAAGCCTGTGTCCAGTGGTGTACCGCAGGGATCGGTGTTGTGTCCTTTGCTGTTTGTAGTGTACATTAATGATTTAGATATGAATGTAGGAGGTATGATCAGTAAGTTCGCAGATGACACTCAAATTGGTGGGGTGGTAAATAGCAAGGAGGGAAGCCTCAGGCTACAGGATGATATAGATGGGTTGGTTAGATGGGCAGAAGAGTGGCAAATGGAATTTAACCCTGAAAAGTGTGAGGTGATGCATTTTGGGAAGACTAACAAGGCAAGGGAATACACAATGAAGGATCCTAGGAAGGACAGAGGATCAGAGGGACCTTGGTGTGCATGTATAGATCCCTGAAGGCAACAGGACAGGTAGATAAGGTGGTTAAAAAGGCATATGGGATACTTATATTCTATGCCTCGGCTAATGAAGGCAAGAGCAGGGAGGTTATGATGGAGCTGTACAAAACGCTAATTAGGCCACAGCTGGAGTACTGTGTGCAGTTCTGGTCGCCACACTATAGGAAGGATGTGATTGCATTGGTGAGGGTGCAGAGGAGATTCCCCAGGATGTTACCTGGGCTGGAGCACTTCAGCTATGAAGAGAGACTGGACAGGCTGGGGTTGCTTTCCTTGGAGCAGAGAAGGCTGAGGGGGGACCTGATTGAGGTGTACAAAATTATGAGGGGCATAGATAGGGTGGATAGAAAGGAACTTTTCGTAGACGGGTCAATAACCAGGGGGCATAGTTTCAATGTAAGGGGCAGGAGGTTTAGAGTGGATTTGAGGAAGAACTTTTTCACCCAGAGGGTGGTTGGAATCTGGAACTCACTGCCTGAAAGGGTGGTAGAGGCAGGAACCCTCACAACATTCAAGAAGCATTTAGATGAGCACTTGAAACGCCATAGCATACAAGGCTACGGACCAAGTGCTGGAAAATGGCATTAGAATAGACAGGGCTTGATGGCCGGCGCAGACACGATGAGCCGAAGGGACTCTTTCTGTGCTGTATAACTCTATGATTCTATGTACCGCAGCACATTGTGCTGTGGCACGTAGCGCCACGATATTGGCTCTCAGCACCCCAAGAGGGATACGGGGGGGGGAGGGGCTTCCAGTAGTGCCCCTCCTCCCTCTCGGGCACTACCTGGGAAAATCCGCCGCGGGGGCGCTAACTTTTTCGGGGTGCTATTCAATTTTTACCCCCAAGTAAATCAAAGAAAATGGTCCATCTACCTGGGCTGATGAAGTCCTTCATTTTTTTCCACACTTTGTACTGCAGAGGTCCCTTGAATACTCCCAGAGGCAGGTCAATCAACACTTCATTGGGCATCTGGATCTCCTCAGGCCTGTGGACATGGTCAGTGTTGGTAAAGTTGGAGCGCAACAGGAACAAGAACCGCTACCAGATCAGTAAGAGGGTCGACAGAGATTGGATACCTACCATAGACTGCTTACTTCCTGAAATCACAAAAGAGAGAGAGAGATGTTACTTTGACATTGTTAATGTTTCATCCAAACTGGCCAACTCATACCTGGACAACTCTATACATGGACAAAACAAGTTGAAGTATTGTGTGGTGAAATATGCAATGGACTCATGAAGGTCAGCTGAATGGTTTTGATAGAGTAAATAGGGAGAAACTGTTTCCACGGGCAGGAGGCTCAGTAACCAGAGGGCACAGATTGAAGGTCATTGGCAAAAGAACCACAAGGAGAGATGAGGAGAATTTCTATTTAAACACAGCGAGTTTTTAATGATCTGGAAGGCATTGCCTGAAAGGGTGGTGGAAGCAGATTCAATAGTAACTTTCAAATCCTTCCATGGCCTTGCCCCGCCCCATCTTAGTAACCTCCTCCATCCCTACAAGCCCCCGAGATCTCTGCGTTCCTCCAATTCTGGCCTCTTGTGCATCCCTGATTTTATTTGCTCCACCCTTGGCGGCCGTGCCAAGTTCTAGAATTCTCTCCCTAAACCCCTCTCCTTTAAGACGCTGCTTAAAACCTACCTCCTTGACCAAGCTCTTGGTCGCCAGTCCCAATATCTCCTGATGTGGCTCGGTGTCAAATTCTGTTCGATAATCGCTCCTGTGAAGCGCCTTGGGATGTTTTACTACATTAAAGGCGCTGTATAAATGCAAGGTGTTGTTGAGCCAGTGCTTGCTGATCACCCCTGCCCATTCTAGAGCGTAACCCTTTAGAACTCTCCCCGTCTTTACCTGCAGGAACTCAATGTCGTTGTGCTGAGTCTGATGTATGTTCAGCTTTGTCAGCTGAGTTTCCAGGGAGATCAGACCTTCCTGGACTTTCTGCAGGTTCTCTCGGATCTGGTTCAAAATGGAGTTCTCGTGCTCAGCCAACTCCCGAGTCAAACTTTCCTCCCTCTCCTGCAGAAAACCGTGCATTTGAGCAAACTCCTCCTTAACGTGAGTTAACAGCACCTCAGAATTTTTCTATAAAAAGGAAAAAGTAAAGAATGGGCTTCTTTTTCTTTTAAATATAAAGAAAGGAAGGAATAATTTGTATTTCTACAGTGCTTTTCATGACCTTGGGATGTCCCAAAGCTCTTTACAACCAATGAAGTACTTTTGGAGTGGTGTCACTGTTGTGATGGAAGAGATGCAGCAGCCAATTTGCACACAGCAAGCTGCCACAAGCAGCAATGTGATAATGACCCTGATAATCTGTAAGGATGTTGGTTGAGGGATAAATATTGGCCCCAGGACACCGGGAAGAACTCCCCAACTCCACTTTGAAATAGTGCTGTGGGATCTTTTACATCCACCTGAGCGAGCAGACGGAGCCTCGTCATCCAGTGCAGCGCTCCCTCTGGGAGTGTCGGCCTGGATCTTGTGCTCAAAGTCTCTGGAGTGGGACTCGACCCCACGACTCTGAGGCAAGTGTGCTACCCACTGAGCCACGGCTGACACTTAAGATGAACAGTTGAATCTATGATCTGAACCAGATGACTGGTAGGGAGATTTAGTTAGCATCGCTTTTTAAGTATTTATCCTTTTGAAAGTTACTATTGAATCTGCTTCCATCACCCTTTCAGGCAGCGCATTCCAGATCATAAGAGCTTGATGCGTGAAAAAAATTGTCCTCATCTCCCCTCTGGTTGTTTTGAAAATGATCTTAAATCTGTCCTTTGGTTACCAATCTTTCTGCCAGTAGAAACAGTTTCTACTTATTTACTCGAGGGAACAATAGCATAGTGGTTATGTTCCTGGACTAGTGATCCAAAGGCCTGGACTAATGATCCATGTAACTGGCAGATTGTCGAAAAACTCATCTAGTTCACTGATGTCCTTTAGGAACGGAAATCTGCCACCCTTACCCGGTCTGGCCTATATGTGACTCCAGACCCACAGCAATGTGGTTGACTCTTAATTGCCACTCAGTTGTCAAGCCGGCAGCTCACCACCACCTTCTCAAGGGATGGGCAATAAATGCTGGCCTTACCAGCGATGTCCACATCCCATGAATGAATAAAAAGAACTATCAAAATCCTTCATAATTTTGAGTATCTCCATTAAATCTCCCCTTAAACGTCTCTGCTCCATGGGGAACAATCCCAGCTTCTCCGGTCTCTTCACATAATTGAAGTCCCTCATCCCCGGAACCATTCTGGTAAATCTCCTCCGCACCCGCTACAAGGCCTTGACATCCTTCCTAAAGTGCGGTGCCCAGAATTGGACACAATACCTCAGCTGGGACCTAATCAGTGTTTTATAAAGGTTTAACTTAACTTCCTTGCTTTTGTACTCAATGCCTCTATTTATAAAGGCAAGTATGCTTTTTTTTTTAAAAAAGAGACCTTATTAACATGTCCTTCTACCTTCAAAGATTTGGGTACGTACATCCCTAGGTCTTTCTGTTCCTGCACCCGCTTTAGAATTGTACCATTTAGTTCATATTGCCACTCCTCATTCTTCCTACCAAAATGTATCATTTTACCCTTCTCTGCATTAAATTTCATCTGCCATGTGTCTGCCCATTTCACCAGCCTGTCTCTGTCCTCCTGAAGTCTGTTGCTATCCTCCTCACTCTTTACTCCAGGGGTTCGCAACCTTTTTGCTTCGGAGGAGCCTCCCCCCCCCCCCAACCACCCCCTCTTCCTCCCCCCCCCCCAACCCACCACCACCCCCCCTTCCTCCCCCCCCAACCCACCACCACCCCCCCTTCCTCCCCCCCCAACCCACCACCACCCCCCCTTCCTCCCCCCCCAACCCACCACCACCCCCCCTTCCTCCCCCCCACCCACCACCCCCCTTCCTCTCCCCCCCACCCCCTCCCACCCCCCTTCCTCTCCCCCCCACCCCCTCCCACCCCCCTTCCTCCCCCCCACCCACCACCACCCCCCCTTCCTCTCCCCCCACCCCCTCCCGTGTTACAAAAATTTTGCAGAGTCCCTGTAGCACCACAAGCTTTTTTCCCTGTGTAAAATGTAGTTATACAATTAAGCAGGTGTATTTATTTATTATTGTTTTACTTAATGTGAAACTTGTTGCTGGTGCTGGACATAACTGCCAGACTGGGTCTGCGACAGGTGGTGAGAACCAAGAGGGAAAAACCTACCTGATCTCGTCCTCACCAATCTACCTGTTGCAGATGCATCTGTCCATGACAGCATTGGTGGAAGTGACCACCGCACAGTCCTTGTGGAGACGAAGTCCCGTCTTCATGTTGAGGATACCCTCCACCGTGTTGTGTGGCACTACCACCGTGCTAAATGGGACAGATTTCGAACAGATCTGGCAACTCAAAACTGGGCATCCATGAAGCGCTGTGGGCCATCAGCAGCAGCAGAATTGTATTCAACCACAATCTGTAACCTCATGGCCCGGCATTATCCCTCACTCTACCATTACCATCAAGCCGGGAGATCAACCCTGGTTTAACGAAGAGTGCAGGAGAGCATGCCGGGAACAGCACCAGGCATACCGAAAAATGAGGCGTCAACCTGGTGAGGCTACAACACAGGACTACTTGCATGCCAAACAACGGAAGCAACATGCGATAGACAGAGCTAAGCGATCTCACAACCATCGGATCAAATCAAAGCTCTGCAGTCCTGCCACATCCAGTCGTGAGTGGTGGTGGACAATTAAACAGTTAACAGGAGGAGGAGGCTCCAAAAATATCCCCATCCTCAATGATGGTGGAGCCCAGCACGTGAGTGTAAAAGACAAGGCTGAAGCATTTGCAACTATCTTCAGCCAGAAGTGCCGAGTGGATGATCCATCTCGGCCTCCTCCTGAGGTCCCCAGCATCACAGATGCCAGTCTTCAGCCCATTCAATTCACTCCACGTGATGTCAAGAAACGGCTGAAGACACTGGATACTGCAAAGGCTATGGGCCCCAACAACATTCCGGCAATAGTACTGAAGACTTGTGCTCCAGAACTAGCTGCACCCCTAGCCAAGCTGTTCCAGTACAGCTACAACACTGGCATCTACCCGGCAATGTGGAAAATTGCCCAAGTATGTCCTGTCTACAAAAAGCAGGACAAATCCGACCCAGCCAATTACCGTCCCATCAGTCTACTCTCAATCATCAGCAAAGTGATGGAAGGTGTCGTCGACAGTGCTATCAAGCGGCACTTACTCAGCAATAACCTGCTAACTGACGCCCAGTTTGGGTTCCACCAGGGCCACTCAGCTCCTGACCTCATTACAGCCTTGGTCCAAACATGGACAAAAGAGCTGAACTCAAGAGGTGAGGTGAGTGTAACTGCCCTTGACATCAAGGCAGCATTTGATCGAGTGTGGCATCAAGGAGCCCTAGCAAAACTGAAGTCAATGGGAATCAAGGGGAAAACTCTCCATTGGTTGGAATCATACCTAGCACAAAGGAAGTTGGCTGTGGTTGTTGGAGGTCATTCATCTCAATCACATGACATCACTGCAGGAGTTCCTCAGGGCAGTGTCCTAGGCCCAACCAGCCTCAGCTGTTTCATCAATGACCTTCCCGCCATCATAAGGTCAGAAGTGGGATGTTCGCTGATGATTGCACACTGTTCAGCACCATTTGAGACTTGTCAGATACTGACGCAGTCCGTGTCCATATGCAGCAAGACCTGGACAACATTCAGACTTGGGCTGACAAGTGGCAAGTAACATTCGCACCACACGACCTAGGAGTGAGCAGCGAGGTCAGGAGGAGGAGCTATAACCCGGCAGCGACCAGAGGCCCGAGTACAGCATCGGACCTAGGAGTGAGCAGCGAGGTCAGGAGGAGGAGCTATAACCCGGCAGCGACCAGAGGCCCGAGTACAGCATCGGACCTAGGAGTGAGCAGCGAGGTCAGGAGGAGGAGCTATAACCCGGCAGCGACCAGAGGCCCGAGTACAGCATCGGACCTAGGAGTGAGCAGCGAGGTCAGGAGGAGGAGCTATAACCCGGCAGCGACCAGAGGCCCGAGACCAGCATCGGACCTAGGAGTGAGCAGCGAGGTCAGGAGGAGGAGCTATAACCCGGCATAAAAACCAGCGGCAGCGACCAGAGGCCCGAGACCAGCATCGGACCTAGGAGTGAGCAGCGAGGTCAGGAGGAGGAGCTATAACCCGGCAGCGACCAGAGACATACCAAATCAACAACAGAGGAGAGAGGTAAAAAATAATCCAAGAGTGACGTCACCAGGAAGCAGGTAAGTGATTGGTTGGATTGGTTGGTGAGTATTTCTTCTTTTTATTACAAGCTTAAATTCGGCGGTTTTTTTCTAGGGTCTGTGCTGTAAGGGAGACAGTTGGTTAACCATTAAACTGGTGTAATTTAGAGGGATTGATTTAATTTAAATCCAATTAATTAAATAATTTTTTTTATAATTAATTACATAGAATGGAGCAGATGTGTTACTGTTGCGAGATGTGGGAGCCGGTAGACCCCATTGAGGCTAACGGTGATTACATCTGTGACAAGTGTCTGCTGCTACAGGATCTCCAGCTCCGTGTTGATGAGCTGGAGTCTGAGCTTCAGATACTGCGACACATCAGGGAGGAGGAGAAGTACCTGGACTCTGTGTATCAGGAGGTGGTCACACCTATGAAGTTAATTAATTCAGATGTAGCCCATGGTCAGGGACAGGACGGTGTGACTACGAGTGAGGCAGGTACGGGGATCCAGAAGGTAGTGTTGGAGGAGCCACAGCCCTTGCTCTTGTCCAACAGGTTCGAGCTTCTTACTCCCTGTGGGGACGGAAGCAGGGGCTGCAGGGAGGATGAGCAACCTGGCCACAGCACCGTGGAGAGGGGGGCCATTCAAGAGGGGGGAGTAAATAGAAATGTTGTAGTGGTAGGGGATAGTATTATTAGGGGGATAGATAGAGTTCTCTGCAGCCAAGAGCGAGAGTCCCATAGGCTGTGTTGCCTACCCGGTGCCAGGGTTAAGGACATCTCCTCTGGGCTGGAGAGAAACTTGGAGTGGGAGGGGGAGGATCCAGTTGTCGTGGTCCATGTTGGTACCAACGACATAGATAGGACAAGGAAGGAGGTTCTGCTGAGGGAGTTTGAGCAGCTAGGGGCCAAATTAAAAAGCAGAACCACAAGGGTAATAATCTCTGGATTATTACCTGAGCCACGAGCGAATTTGGCTAGGACAAATAAAATAAGAGAGTTAAATGCGTGGCTCAAAGACTGGTGTGGGAGAAATGGGTTTTGCTTCCTGGGACACTGGCACCAGTACTGGGACAGGAGGGAGCTGTTCCGTTGGGACGGGCTTCACTTGGCCAGTGCTGGGACTAGAGTCCTGGCGGATCATATAACTAGGGCTGTAGAGAGGGCTTTAAACTAACTAGTGGGGGGAGCTTCCTAGAGAACAAATAATAAAAATGACAACAGAGAAGGTCAAAGACTTAGGTAGCAGTGGGGAAATTAAAAACCAGAGCGTGTCAGGAAGGGGCAGAAGGTATGGAGTAAAAGGTAAAGTAATAAAAAGGGCAAAAGCAGGAACTAAGTGTCACAAAACATATTTGAAAGTTCTCTATCTGAATGCACGTAGCATTCGTAACAAAATAGACGAGTTAAAGGCACAAATAACTACATATGGGTATGATCTTGTGGCCATTACAGAAACATGGCTACAGGGTGACAATGCCTGGGAATTAAACATACCAGGTTATTTAACAATCAGGAAGGACAGGCAGGAAGGGGAGGTGGGGTGGCTATGTTAATAAAGGAAGGAATCACTGTAATACAGAGAAATGATATTGGGTCAAAAGATCAGGATAATGAAACAGCTTGGGTGGAGATAAGGAATAATAAGGGGAAAAAAACACTAGTGGGCGTAGTATATAGGCCTCCGAACAGTCGCAACTCGGTTGGACGGAGTATCAATGAGGAAATAGTTGAGGCTTGTAATAAGGGAACATCTATAATTATGGGGGATTTTAACTATCATATAAATTGGACGAATCAAATTGGGCAGGGCTGCCTTGAGGATGAGTTCATTGAGTGTATTAGGGATGGGTTTCTTGAGCAGTATGTAACTGAACCAACCAGGGGGCAAGCAACCTTAGATCTGGTCCTGTGTAACGAGACAGGATTAATTAAAAATGTCCTAGTAAAGGATCCCCTTGGAATGAGTGACCATAACATGGTTGAATTCCATATTCAGTTAGAGGGTGAGGAGGTTGTATCTCAAACAAGCGTGCTAAGCTTGAATAAAGGAGACTATGAAGGTATGAGAGCGGAATTGAGTAAAGTGGATTGGGAAAATAGGTTAAAGGATAAGACGATACATGATCAGTGGTGTACATTTAAGGAGTTATTTTACAACTTCCAAAAAAAGTATATTCCACTGAGAAAAAAAGGGTGTAAAAGAAAAGACAGCCATCCGTGGCTAAGTAAAGAAATTAAGGATAGTATTCGACTAAAAACAAGGGCATATAAGGTAGCCAAATCTAGTGGGAGGATAGAGGATTGGGAAAACTTTAAAAGACAGCAAAAAATAACAAAAAGATTGATTAAGAAAGGGAAGATAGATTATGAAAGTAAATTAGCAAAAAATATAAAGACAGATAGTAAGAGTTTTTATAGTTATATAAAAAGAAAAAGGGTGGCTAAAGTAAATGTTGGTCCCTTAGAGGATGTGACCGGGAAATTAATGGTGGGAAATATGGAGATGGCAAAAACACTGAATGAATATTTTGTATCAGTCTTTACAGTAGAGGACACCAAGAATGTCCCAACACTTGACAAGCAGGGGGCTATGGGGGGGGGGGGGAGGAGATAAACACGATCAAAATCACTAAGGAAGTGGTACTCGGTAAAATAATGGGACTCAAGGCGAATAAATCACCTGGACCTGATGGCTTACATCCTAGGGTCTTGAGGGAAGTGGCGGTAGGGATTGTGGATGCATTGGTAATAATCTTCCAAAACTCCCTGGACTCAGCAAAGGTCCCGGCAGACTGGAAAACTGCTAATGTAACACCCTTATTTAAAAAGGGCAGCAGACAGAAGGCTGGAAACTATAGACCGGTTAGCCTAACATCTGTGGTAGGTAAAATTTTGGAGTCCATTATTAAGGAGACAGTAACAGGACATTTGGATAATCATAATTTAATAAGACAAAGTCAGCATGGTTTTATGAAGGGGAAGTCATGTTTGACAAATTTGCTGGAGTTCTTTGAGGAAGTAACATATAGGGTGGATAAAGGTGAACCAGTGGACGGAGTGTATTTAGACTTCCAAAAGGCATTTGACAAGGTGCCACACAAAAGATTATTGCTTAAGATAAAAAATCACGGGATTGGGGGTAATATTCTGGCATGGATAGAGGATTGGCTATCTAACAGAAGGCAGAGAGTTGGGATAAATGGTTCATTCTCAGACTGGCAATCAGTAACCAGTGGTGTTCCGCAGAGGTCAGTGCTGGGTCCCCAACTCTTTACAATCTATATTAACGATTTGGAGGAGGGGACCGAGTGTAACACATCAAAGTTTGCAGATGATACTAAGATGGGAGGGAAAGTAGTGAGTGAGGAGGACATAAAAAACCTGCAAGGGGACATAGACAGGCTAAGTAAGTGGGCAGAGATTTGGCAGATGGAATACAATACTGTAAAGTGTGAGGTTATGCACTTTGGCAGGAAAAATCGTAGAGCAAGTTATTATCTTAATGGCAAGAAACTTGAAAGTACTGAAGTACAAAGGGATCTGGGGGTCCTGGTGCACGAAACTCAAAAGGTTAGTATGCAGGTGCAGCAAGTGATTAAGAAGGCCAATGGAATGTTGGCTTTCATTGCTAGGGGGATAGAATATAAAAATAGGGAGGTATTGCTTCAGTTGTACAAGGTATTGGTGAGACCGCACCTGGAATACTGCATACAGTTTTGGTGTCCATACTTAAGAAAGGACATACTTGCTCTCGAGTCAGTACAAAGAAGGTTCACTCGATTAATCCCGGGGATGAGGGGATGGACATATGAGGAGAGGTTGAGTAGATTGGGACTCTACTCATTGGAGTTCAGAAGAATGAGAGGCGATCTTATTGAAACATATAAGATTATGAAGGGGTTGGATCGGGTGGATGCAGGGAGGATGTTCCAGATGATGGGTGAAACTAGAACTAGGGGGCATAGTCTTAGAATAAGGGGCTGCTCTTTCAAAACTGAGATGAGGAGGAACTACTTCACTCAGAGGGTGGTAGGTCCATGGAATGCGCTGCCCCAAAAAGCTGTAGAAGCTACATCATTACATAAATTTAAAACAGAAATAGACAGTTTCCTAGAAGTAAAGGGAATTAAGGGTTACGGGGAGCGGGCAGGAATTTGGACATGAGTCTAGGTTCGGATCGGTCATGGCCCTGTGGGTAGCGGAGCAGGCCCAGGGGCCGTGTAGCCTGATCCTGCTCCTGTTTCGTGTGTCTAATTCTGTTAGATTCAGGAGATAGTCCTGTCATAGTGGATTGGCGGTTAGGATCAGATCAGCCATGATCTTATTGAATGGCGGAGCAGGCTCGAGGGGCCGATTGGCCTACTCCTGCTCCTATTTCTTATGTTCTTATGTTCGCACAAGTGCCAGGCAATGACCATCTCCAACAAGCGAGACTCTAACCATCTCCCCTTGACATTCAATGGCATTACCATCGCTGAATCCCCCACTATCAACATCCTGGGGGTTACCATTGATCAGAAACTGAACTGGACCAGCCATATAAATACTGTGGCTACAAGAGCAGGCCAGAGGCTGGGAATTCTGCAGCGAGTGTCTCACCTCCTGACTCCCCAAAGCCTTTCCACCATCTACAAGGCACAAGTCAGGAGTGTGATGGAATACTCTCCACTTGCCTGGATGAGTGCAGCTCCAACAACACACAAGAAGCTCGACACCATTCAGGATAAAGCAGCCCGCTTGATTGGCACTCCATCCACCTTCAACATTCACTCCCTCCACCACCGGCGCACTGTGGCTGCAGTGTGTACCAGCTACAAGATGCACTGCAGCAACTCACCAAAACTCCTTCAACAGCACCTTCCAAACCCGCGACCTCTACCACTTAGAAGGACAAGGGCAGCAGACGCATGGGATCACCACTTACAAGTTCCCCTCCAAGCCACACACCATCCTGACTTGGACCTGTATCGCCGTTCCTTCACTGTCGCTGGGCCAAAATCCTGGAACTCCCTTCCTAACAGCATTGTGGGTGTACCTACACCATATGGACTGCAGCGGTTCAAGGCGGCTCACCACCATCTTCTCAAGGGCAATTAGGGATGGGCACTAAATGCAGGCCTAGCCAGCCAGCGACGGCCACATCCCATCAATGAATAAAAAAAAAACACTCAGTGGGTCAGGTAGCATCTGTGTGGGGGGAGAGAAAGAGAAAAACAGTCAACATTTCAGCTCGATGACCTTTCATCAGAACTGGCCATCGACCTCAAACGTTAACTCCGTTTCTCTCTCCAGCTGCCGAGTGCTAGCCAACGATTTTTTGGGTTTTTAACTTCACATTTCCAGTGTTTTCCTTGCTTGTATAAACCCCCTGGTTGTATGCAAGATCTTAAAAAAACTTGTATTGTTATAGCGCCTTTAACGTAGGGAAACCTCCCAAGGTGCTGCACAGGAGTATTTTAAGACAAAGAATTTGACATAAGGATAAATTAGGGCAGGTGACCAAAAGAGGTAGAGAGTTGGAGAGGTTTAGGCAGGGAATTCCAGAGCTTAAGGCCTAGGCAGCAGAAGGCACGGCCTCCAATGGTTGAGCGACACAACAATCCCTCCCCTCCCCACCCCAAGAAAGGTTATACATTGGGAACTTTACAGATGGAAATCAAAAAAGCAACATTTACATTGTGGCAGGGGGATATAGTTATAAAATGATGAAACTAAGAGACCTGTGAATCTCGTGCATTAGGGGTGAGTTATCGCATTGGTTTAAACATGTGATGTACGGTGGATGCCGCTGATGATTAAACACTGCATCATGTACTGAGGAGGGCTGCAATCCGCCTCGCTCCCCGATGAACCCGATGCCCACCGCTGCTCCGAATCTTTTCTAACTGCTTATCCTGTGGCGCGGGCGCGGCCCAATCGCCTGCGGATCAAAGCGCCGGATACCGGGCACCGAGGAGCACGGTGTTCCACCCCCCCCCCCCGCTGTCTTGGACTCGAGCGTGGTGCCAAACCGTTTCGCTCAAGGGCTGCTGTCCGGCTTCGGTGCCGCGAACATGCTACCGCACAGTGCATGTGGGCCACGACAGCAGACAGAAATCGTGGGCGCCGCTGCTGTTGCATTCGCCGCTACGCTCATGCAGCCAGGCCGAGGACAGTGGCCGAAAGATGGCAACAGAAAAAAAAACAGGCAAACAGTTGGATTTTTTTTTTTTTTTTTACCAGCAGTGACGCCGGAAGTGGAGGACAAGTTGCTGTTTGGATGGTGAAAGTGGAAGTGTGCAGGGACGGTGTAGTTTTGGTTCCTCCCGTGTGCAGGTACGGTACGGTATAGTTTTGGTTCCTCCTGCCCTTCAAACCTGGCAATAAGCTCATGGTCTACAGAGCAGTAGTGATAACCGCCCTCCTGTATGATTCAGAGACATGGACCATTTACAGCAGGCACCTCAAAGCACTGGAGAGGTACCAACGCTGCCTCCGCAAGATCTAGCAAATCCATTGGCAGGATTGGCGCACCGTCGGTGTTCTCGCTCAGGCCAACATCCCCAGCATCGAAGCTTTGACCACGCTCAATCAGCTCGGATGGACGGGTCACATTGTCCGCATGCCCGATACGAGTCTCCCAAAACAAGTGCTCTACTCAGAGCTCTGACACAGCAAGAGAGCCCCAGGTGGGCAGAGGAAACGCTTCAAGGACACCCTCAAAGCCTCCTTGAAAAAGTGCAACATCCCCACCGACACCTGGGAATCCCTGGCCCAAGACCGCACAAAGTGGAGGAGAAGCATCCGGGAAGGCGCCGAACACCTCGAGTCTCTTCGCTGGGAGCAAGCGGAAGCCAAGCGCAAACAGCACAAGGCGCGCACGTCAACCCAAGCACCCCACCCACCCGCCCCTTCAACCATCGTCTGCCCCACCTGTGACAGATTGTAGGGCCCACATTGGACTCATCAGTCACCTGAGAACTCATTTTTAGTGTGGAAGCAAGTCATCCTCGGTTCCGAGGGACTGCCTAAGAGGAAGAGTTTTGGTTACTTTCGGGGGACCCCCTGAAACCTTCTTGTGGAAACCTGGTTGAGAATCCCTGCTTTATTACACCAGTGTTCCACATCATCTGCAAACTTTGAAATTATGCCATGTAGCCAAGTCCAGGTCATTAATATATATCAAAAAGAGCAGTGATCCTAAAACCGACCCCTGGGGCACACCACTCTACACTTCCCTCCAGTCTCAAAAACAACCATTTACTCTCTGCTTTCTGTCCCTTAGTCAATTTTGTATCCACACTGCCACTGTCCCTTAAATCCCATGGGCTTTAATTTCACTAACAAGTCTATTGTGGTACTTCATCAAACGCCTTTTGAAAGTCCATATACACATCAATCGCACTACCCTCATCAACCCTCTCCATTACATCAAAGAACTCGATCAAGTTAGTCAAACACGCATTGCCTTTAAGAAATTCATTTATTAACCCATACTTTTCCAATTGACAATTAATTCCGTCCCAAATTTTGGTGTCTCGAACTTTCCCCACCATCAACATTCGGTTGTAGAGAAAAAATTTGTCGCGCAAGATAACTTAAATTTAAAAAGTTCTCCATTTCACCTTCACTGCAGAAACTTTGTCTTGTTCATTGCTCAGGAGACGAGTGAAAGATGTCAATTGAGCCCGGACTGAAGCTATTACCACCTGCAGCTTCTCCTAGAAGATAAAAGTGTAACTGGTGACTTGGCGAGATGTTGCAGCATAAAGCAAAGCTGGTGGTCAGACTTCAGGGGAGAGCCGGATGTAGGGGTGGGGGTGGAGGAGTTGAGGAGAGAATGGGGCCAGGGGGAGGGAGGGGGAGAGAACGGAGGGGGGGGGGAAAGAGGGAGGGGGGGGGAGGGGGGGGGGAAAGAGGGAGGGGGGGGGGGGAGGGGGGGGGGAGGGGGGGGGGAAAGAGGGAGGGGGGGGGGAGGGGGGGGGGAAAGAGGGAGGGGGGGGGGGGAGGGGGGGGGGGAAAGAGGGAGGGGGGGGGGGGGGGGGGGGGGAAAGAGGGAGGGGGGGGAGGGGGGGGGGGGGGAAAGAGGGAGGGGGGGGAGGGGGGGGGGGGGAGGGGGGGGGGGGGGGGGAAAGAGGGAGGGGGGGGAGGGGGGGGGGGGGGGGGAAAGAGGGAGGGGGGGGAGGGGGGGGGGGGGGAAAGAGGGAGGGGGGGGGGGGGGGGGAAAGAGGGAGGGGGGAGGGGGGGGGGGGGGGAAAGAGGGAGGGGGGAGGGGGGGGGGGGGGGGAAAGAGGGAGGGGGGGGAGGGGGGGGAGGGGGGGGAGGGGGGGGGGGGGAAAGAGGGAGGGGGGGGGGGAAAGAGGGAGGGGGGGGAGGGGGGGGAGGGGGGAGGGGGGGGAGGGGGGGGGGGGGGGGAGGGGGGAGGGGGGGGAGGGGGGGGAGGGGGGGGGGGGGGGG
Source organism: Somniosus microcephalus (assembly GCF_052327205.1). NCBI lineage: Eukaryota > Metazoa > Chordata > Chondrichthyes > Squaliformes > Somniosidae > Somniosus > Somniosus microcephalus. The sequence continues at coordinate 107,446,241 of NW_028225179.1, read as the reverse complement.
AAAGAGGGAGGGGGGGGGGGGGAAAGAGGGAGGGGGGGGGAGGGGGGGGGGGAAAGAGGGAGGGGGGGGGGGGGGGGGGAAAGAGGGAGGGGGGGGGGAAGAGGGAGGGGGGGGGGGGGGGAAAGAGGGAGGGGGGGGGGGGGGAAAGAGGGAGGGGGGGGGGGGGGAAAGAGGGAGGGGGGGGGGGGGGGGAAAGAGGGAGGGGGGGGGGGGGGGAAAGAGGGAGGGGGGGGGGGGGAAAGAGGGAGGGGGGGGGGGGGGAAAGAGGGAGGGGGGGGGGGGAAAGAGGGAGGGGGGGGGGGAAAGAGGGAGGGGGGGGGGAAAGAGGGAGGGGGGGGGGGGAAAGAGGGAGGGGGGGGGGGGAAGAGGGAGGGGGGGGGGGGAAGAGGGAGGGGGGGGGGGGAAGAGGGAGGGGGGGGGGGGGGGGAAGAGGGAGGGGGGGGGGGGGAAGAGGGAGGGGGGGGGGGGGGAAGAGGGAGGGGGGGGGGGGGGAAGAGGGAGGGGGGGGGGGGGGGAAGAGGGAGGGGGGGGGGGGGAAAGAGGGAGGGGGGGGGGGGGGAAAGAGGGAGGGGGGGGGGGGGGAAAGAGGGAGGGGGGGGGGGGGGGAAAGAGGGAGGGGGGGGGGGGGGAAGAGGGAGGGGGGGGGAAAGAGGGGGGGGGAAAGAGGGGGGGGGAAAGAGGGAGGGGGGGGGGGGGAAAGAGGGAGGGGGGGGGGGGAAGAGGGAGGGGGGGGGGAAAGAGGGAGGGGGGGGGGGAAAGAGGGAGGGGGGGGGGAAAGAGGGAGGGGGGGGGGGAAAGAGGGAGGGGGGGGGGAAAGAGGGAGGGGGGGGGGGGAAAGAGGGGGGGGGGGGGGAAAGAGGGGGGGGGGGGGGAAAGAGGGGGGGGGGGGGAAAGAGGGGGGGGGGGGGGGAAAGAGGGGGGGGGGGGGAAAGAGGGAGGGGGGGGGGGGGGAAAGAGGGAGGGGGGGGGGGGAAAGAGGGAGGGGGGGGGGGGGAAAGAGGGAGGGGGGGGGGGGGAAAGAGGGAGGGGGGGGGGGGGAAAGAGGGAGGGGGGGGGGGGGGGAAAGAGGGAGGGGGGGGGGGGGGGAAAGAGGGAGGGGGGGGGGAAAGAGGGAGGGGGGGGGGGGGAAAGAGGGAGGGGGGGGGGGGGAAAGAGGGAGGGGGGGGGGGGAAAGAGGGGGGGGGAAAGAGGGGGGGGGGGGGGAAAGAGGGAGGGGGGGGGGGGAAAGAGGGAGGGGGGGGGGAAAGAGGGAGGGGGGGGGGAAAGAGGGAGGGGGGGGGGAAAGAGGGAGGGGGGGGGGGAAAGAGGGAGGGGGGGGGAAAAGAGGGAGGGGGGGGGGGAAAGAGGGAGGGGGGGGGAAAGAGGGAGGGGGGGGGAAAGAGGGAGGGGGGGGGGAAAGAGGGAGGGGGGGGGGGAAAGAGGGGGGGGGGGAAAGAGGGAGGGGGGGGGGGGGGAAAGAGGGGGGGGGGGGAAAGAGGGGGGGGGGGGAAAGAGGGAGGGGGGGGGGGAAAGAGGGAGGGGGGGGGAAAGAGGGAGGGGGGGGGAAAGAGGGAGGGGGGGGGGGGGGAAAGAGGGAGGGGGGGGGGGAAAGAGGGAGGGGGGGGGGGGGAAAGAGGGAGGGGGGGGGGGGGGAAAGAGGGAGGGGGGGGGGGGGAAAGAGGGAGGGGGGGGGGGGGAAAGAGGGAGGGGGGGGGGGGGGAAAGAGGGAGGGGGGGGGGGGGGAAAGAGGGAGGGGGGGGGGGGAAAGAGGGAGGGGGGGGGGGGAAAGAGGGAGGGGGGGGGGGAAAGAGGGAGGGGGGGGGGAAAGAGGGAGGGGGGGGGGAAAGAGGGAGGGGGGGGGAAGAGGGAGGGGGGGGGGGGGAAAGAGGGGGGGGGGGGGAAAGAGGGGGGGGGGGGGGGAAAGAGGGGGGGGGGGAAAGAGGGAGGGGGGGGAAAGAGGGAGGGGGGGAAAGAGGGAGGGGGGGGGGGAAAGAGGGAGGGGGGGGGGAAAGAGGGGGGGGGGAAAGAGGGAGGGGGGGGGGAAAGAGGGAGGGGGGGGGGGAAAGAGGGAGGGGGGGGGGGAAAGAGGGAGGGGGGGGGGAAAGAGGGAGGGGGGGGGGGGGAAAGAGGGAGGGGGGGGGGGGAAAGAGGGAGGGGGGGGGGAAAGAGGGAGGGGGGGGGGAAAGAGGGAGGGGGGGGGGGGAAAGAGGGAGGGGGGGGGGAAAGAGGGAGGGGGGGGGGAAAGAGGGAGGGGGGGGGGGGGAAAGAGGGAGGGGGGGGGGGGTAATGAGGGAGGGGGGGGGGGAAAGAGGGAGGGGGGGGGGGGAAAGAGGGAGGGGGGGGGGGGAAAGAGGGAGGGGGGGGGGGGGAAAGAGGGAGGGGGGGGGGGGGAAAGAGGGAGGGGGGGGGGGGAAAGAGGGAGGGGGGGGGGGAAAGAGGGAGGGGGGGGGGGAAAGAGGGAGGGGGGGGGGGAAAGAGGGAGGGGGGGGGGGAAAGAGGGAGGGGGGGGGGGAAAGAGGGAGGGGGGGGGGGAAAGAGGGAGGGGGGGGGGAAAGGGGGGGGGGGGAAAGAGGGAGGGGGGGGGGGGAAAGAGGGAGGGGGGGGGGGGGAAAGAGGGAGGGGGGGGGGGGAAAGAGGGAGGGGGGGGGGGAAAGAGGGAGGGGGGGGGGGGAAGAGGGAGGGGGGGGGAAAGAGGGAGGGGGGGGGAAAGAGGGAGGGGGGGGAAGAGGGAGGGGGGGGGAAAGAGGGAGGGGGGGGGGAAAGAGGGAGGGGGGGGGGGAAAGAGGGAGGGGGGGGGGAAAGAGGGAGGGGGGGGGAAGAGGGAGGGGGGGGGGAAAGAGGGAGGGGGGGGGGGAAAGAGGGAGGGGGGGGGGGGAAGAGGGAGGGGGGGGGGGAAGAGGGAGGGGGGGGGGAAGAGGGAGGGGGGGGGGAAGAGGGAGGGGGGGGGGGGAAAGAGGGAGGGGGGGGGGGGAAAGAGGGAGGGGGGGGGGGAAAGAGGGAGGGGGGGGGGAAAGAGGGAGGGGGGGGGGAAAGAGGGAGGGGGGGGGGGAAAGAGGGAGGGGGGGGGGGGAAAGAGGGGGGGGGGGAAAGAGGGAGGGGGGGGGGGAAAGAGGGAGGGGGGGGGGGAAAGAGGGAGGGGGGGGGGAAAGAGGGAGGGGGGGGGGGAAAGAGGGAGGGGGGGGGGAAAGAGGGGGGGGGAAAGAGGGAGGGGGGGGAAAGAGGGAGGGGGGGGGAAAGAGGGAGGGGGGGGGGAAAGAGGGAGGGGGGGGGGAAAGAGGGAGGGGGGGGGGGAAAGAGGGAGGGGGGGGGGAAAGAGGGAGGGGGGGGGGAAAGAGGGAGGGGGGGGGGAAAGAGGGAGGGGGGGGGAAAGAGGGAGGGGGGGGGAAAGAGGGAGGGGGGGGAAAGAGGGAGGGGGGGGAAAGAGGGAGGGGGGGGGGGGGAAAGAGGGAGGGGGGGGGGAAAGAGGGAGGGGGGGGGAAAGAGGGAGGGGGGGGGGAAAGAGGGAGGGGGGGGGGGGAAAGAGGGAGGGGGGGGGGAAAGAGGGAGGGGGGGGGGGAAAGAGGGAGGGGGGGGGGAAAGAGGGAGGGGGGGGGAAAGAGGGAGGGGGGGGGGGGGAAAGAGGGAGGGGGGGGGGGAAAGAGGGAGGGGGGGGGGAAAGAGGGAGGGGGGGGGAAAGAGGGAGGGGGGGGGGGAAAGAGGGAGGGGGGGGGAAAGAGGGAGGGGGGGGGGAAAGAGGGAGGGGGGGGGGAAAGAGGGAGGGGGGGGGAAAGAGGGAGGGGGGGGGGAAAGAGGGAGGGGGGGGGAAAGAGGGAGGGGGGGGGGAAAGAGGGAGGGGGGGGGGGAAAGAGGGAGGGGGGGGAAAGAGGGAGGGGGGGGGAAAGAGGGAGGGGGGGGGGAAAGAGGGAGGGGGGGGGGAAAGAGGGAGGGGGGGGGGAAAGAGGGAGGGGGGGGGGGAAAGAGGGAGGGGGGGGGGAAAGAGGGAGGGGGGGGGAAAGAGGGAGGGGGGGGGGGGAAGAGGGAGGGGGGGGGGAAAGAGGGAGGGGGGGGGAAAGAGGGAGGGGGGGGGAAAGAGGGAGGGGGGGGGGAAAGAGGGAGGGGGGGGAAAGAGGGAGGGGGGGGAAAGAGGGAGGGGGGGGGGGAAAGAGGGAGGGGGGGGAAAGAGGGAGGGGGGGGGGGAAAGAGGGAGGGGGGGGGGAAAGAGGGAGGGGGGGGGGAAAGAGGGAGGGGGGGGGGAAAGAGGGAGGGGGGGGGGAAAGAGGGAGGGGGGGGGGGAAAGAGGGAGGGGGGGGGGAAAGAGGGAGGGGGGGGGGGAAAGAGGGAGGGGGGGGGGGGAAAGAGGGAGGGGGGGGGAAAGAGGGAGGGGGGGGGGGGAAGAGGGAGGGGGGGGGGGGAAGAGGGAGGGGGGGGGGGAAAGAGGGAGGGGGGGGGGGGAAAGAGGGAGGGGGGGGGGGAAAGAGGGAGGGGGGGGGGAAAGAGGGAGGGGGGGGGGGAAAGAGGGAGGGGGGGGGGGGAAAGAGGGAGGGGGGGGGGGGGAAAGAGGGAGGGGGGGGGGGGGAAAGAGGGAGGGGGGGGGGGAAAGAGGGAGGGGGGGGGGGGGAAAGAGGGAGGGGGGGGGGGGGAAAGAGGGAGGGGGGGGGGGAAAGAGGAGGGGGGGGGGGGAAAGAGGAGGGGGGGGGGGAAGAGGAGGGGGGGGGGGGAAAGAGGAGGGGGGGGGGGGAAAGAGGAGGGGGGGGGGAAAGAGGAGGGGGGGGGGGAAAGAGGAGGGGGGGGAAAGAGGGAGGGGGGGGGGAAAGAGGGAGGGGGGGGGGGGAAAGAGGGAGGGGGGGGGGGAAAGAGGAGGGGGGGGGGAAAGAGGAGGGGGGGGGGGGAAAGAGGAGGGGGGGGGGGGGAAAGAGGAGGGGGGGGGGGGGAAAGAGGAGGGGGGGGGGGAAAGAGGAGGGGGGGGGGGGAAGAGGAGGGGGGGGGGGGAAGAGGAGGGGGGGGGGGAAAGAGGAGGGGGGGGGGGAAGAGGAGGGGGGGGGGAAAGAGGAGGGGGGGGGGAAAGAGGAGGGGGGGGGGAAAGAGGAGGGGGGGGGGGGAAAGAGGAGGGGGGGGGGGAAAGAGGAGGGGGGGGGGCGAAAGAGGAGGGGGGGGGGAAAGAGGAGGGGGGGGGGAAAGAGGAGGGGGGGGGGGAAAGAGGAGGGGGGGGGGGGAAAGAGGAGGGGGGGGGGGAAAGAGGAGGGGGGGGGGGGAAAGAGGGAGGGGGGGGGGGGAAAGAGGAGGGGGGGGGGGAAAGAGGAGGGGGGGGGGGAAAGAGGAGGGGGGGGGGGAAAGAGGAGGGGGGGGGGGGAGAAAGAGGAGGGGGGGGGGAGAAAGAGGAGGGGGGGGGGGAGAAAGAGGAGGGGGGGGGGGAGAAAGAGGAGGGGGGGGGGGAGAAAGAGGAGGGGGGGGGGGAGAAAGAGGAGGGGGGGGGGGGAGAAAGAGGAGGGGGGGGGGGAGAAGAGGAGGGGGGGGGAAAGAGGAGGGGGGGGGGAAAGAGGAGGGGGGGGGAAAGAGGAGGGGGGGGGGAAAGAGGAGGGGGGGGGGAAAGAGGAGGGGGGGGGAAAGAGGAGGGGGGGGGGAAAGAGGAGGGGGGGGGGAAAGAGGAGGGGGGGGGGGGAAAGAGGAGGGGGGGGAAAGAGGAGGGGGGGGAAAGAGGAGGGGGGGGGGAAAGAGGAGGGGGGGGGGGAAAAAGAGGAGGGGGGGGGGGAAAGAGGAGGGGGGGGGAAAAGAGGAGGGGGGGGGGAAAAGGAGGAGGGGGGGGGAAAGAGGAGGGGGGGGGGAAAAGAGGAGGGGGGGGGGGAAAAGAGGAGGGGGGGGGGAAAGAGGAGGGGGGGGGGGGAAAGAGGAGGGGGGGGGGGAAAGAGGAGGGGGGGGGGAAAGAGGAGGGGGGGGGGGAAAGAGGAGGGGGGGGGGGAAAGAGGAGGGGGGGGGGGAAAGAGGAGGGGGGGGGGGGAAAGAGGAGGGGGGGGGGGAAAGAGGAGGGGGGGGGGGGAAAGAGGAGGGGGGGGGGGGAAAGAGGAGGGGGGGGGGGGAAAGAGGAGGGGGGGGGGGGAAAGAGGAGGGGGGGGGGGGAAAGAGGAGGGGGGGGGGGGGAAAGAGGAGGGGGGGGGGGGAAAGAGGAGGGGGGGGGGGAAAGAGGAGGGGGGGGGGAAAGAGGAGGGGGGGGGGGGAAAGAGGAGGGGGGGGGGGGAAAGAGGAGGGGGGGGGGGGAAAGAGGAGGGGGGGGGGGGAAAGAGGAGGGGGGGGGGGAAAGAGGAGGGGGGGGAAAGAGGAGGGGGGGGAAAGAGGAGGGGGGGGGAAAGAGGAGGGGGGGGAAAGAGGAGGGGGGGGGAAAGAGGAGGGGGGGGGGGGAAAGAGGAGGGGGGGGGGGAAAGAGGAGGGGGGGGGGGAAAGAGGAGGGGGGGGGAAAGAGGAGGGGGGGGGGGAAAGAGGAGGGGGGGGGGGAAAGAGGAGGGGGGGGGGGGAAAGAGGAGGGGGGGGGGGAAAGAGGAGGGGGGGGGGGGAAAGAGGAGGGGGGGGGGGGAAAGAGGAGGGGGGGGGGGGAAAGAGGAGGGGGGGGGGGAAAGAGGAGGGGGGGGGGAAAGAGGAGGGGGGGGGGGAAAGAGGAGGGGGGGGGGGGAAAGAGGAGGGGGGGGGGGAAAGAGGAGGGGGGGGGGAAAGAGGGGGGGGGGGGAAAGAGGGGGGGGGGGGGGGAAAGAGGAGGGGGGGGGGGAAAGAGGAGGGGGGGGGGAAAGAGGGGGGGGGGGGGAAAGAGGGGGGGGGGGGGAAAGAGGAGGGGGGGGGAAAGAGGAGGGGGGGGGGGGGAAAGAGGAGGGGGGGGGGGAAAGAGGAGGGGGGGGGGGGAAAGAGGAGGGGGGGGGGGGAAGAGAGGAGGGGGGGGGGGGGAAAGAGGAGGGGGGGGGGGGGAAAGAGGAGGGGGGGGGGGGAAAGAGGAGGGGGGGGGGGGAAGAGGAGGGGGGGGGGAAAGAGGAGGGGGGGGGGGAAAGAGGAGGGGGGGGGGAAAGAGGAGGGGGGGGGAAGAGGAGGGGGGGGGAAAGAGGAGGGGGGGGGGGGAAAGAGGAGGGGGGGGGAGGAAAGAGGAGGGGGGGGGGAAAGAGGAGGGGGGGGGGGAAAGAGGAGGGGGGGGGGAAAGAGGAGGGGGGGGGGGGGAAAGAGGAGGGGGGGGGGGGGAAAGAGGAGGGGGGGGGGGAAAGAGGAGGGGGGGGGGAAAGAGGAGGGGGGGGGAAAGAGGAGGGGGGGGGAAAGAGGAGGGGGGGGGAAAGAGGAGGGGGGGGGAAAGAGGAGGGGGGGGGGGGAAAGAGGAGGGGGGGGGGGAAAGAGGAGGGGGGGGGGGAAAGAGGAGGGGGGGGGGAAAGAGGAGGGGGGGGGGAAGAGGAGGGGGGGTGGGGAAAGAGGAGGGGGGGTGGGGAAAGAGGAGGGGGGGTGGGGAAAGAGGAGGGGGGGGTGGGGAAAGAGGAGGGGGGGGGAAAGAGGAGGGGGGGGGGAAAGAGGAGGGGGGGGGGGAAAGAGGAGGGGGGGGGGGGAAAGAGGAGGGGGGGGGGGGAAAGAGGAGGGGGGGGGGGGGAAAGAGGAGGGGGGGGGGGGAAAGAGGAGGGGGGGGGGGGAAAGAGGAGGGGGGGGGGGAAAGAGGAGGGGGGGGGGAAAGAGGAGGGGGGGGGGGAAAGAGGAGGGGGGGGGGGAAAGAGGAGGGGGGGGGGGGAAGAGGAGGGGGGGGGGGAAAGAGGAGGGGGGGGGGGGGAAAGAGGAGGGGGGGGGGGAAAGAGGAGGGGGGGGGGGAAAGAGGAGGGGGGGGGGGGAAAGAGGAGGGGGGGGGGAAGAGGAGGGGGGGGGGAAAGAGGAGGGGGGGGGGGGGAAAGAGGAGGGGGGGGGGAAGAGGAGGGGGGGGGGAAAGAGGAGGGGGGGGGGAAAGGGGGGGGGGGAAAGAGGAGGGGGGGGGAAAGAGGAGGGGGGGGGAAGAGGAGGGGGGGGGGAAGAGGGGGGGGGGGGGAAAGAGGAGGGGGGGGGGGGAAAGAGGAGGGGGGGGGGGAAAGAGGAGGGGGGGGGGGAAAGAGGAGGGGGGGGGGGAAAGAGGAGGGGGGGGGGGAAAGAGGAGGGGGGGGGGGAAAGAGGAGGGGGGGGGGGGAAAGAGGAGGGGGGGGGGGGGAAAGAGGAGGGGGGGGGGGGGAAAGAGGAGGGGGGGGGGGGGAAAGAGGAGGGGGGGGGGGAAAGAGGAGGGGGGGGGGGGAAAGAGGAGGGGGGGGGGGAAAGAGGAGGGGAGGGGGGGGAAAGAGGAGGGGGGGGGGGGGAAGGGAAGGGGGGGGGGGGGAAGAGGAGGGAGGGGGGGGGGGGAAAGAGGAGGGGGGGGGGGAAAGAGGAGGGGGGGGGGGGAAAGAGGAGGGAGGGGGGGGGGGAAAGAGGAGGGGGGGGGGAAAGAGGAGGGGGGGGGGGGAAAGAGGAGGGGGGGGGGGGGAAAGAGGAGGGGGGGGGGGGGAAAGAGGAGGGGGGGGGGGGAAAGAGGAGGGGGGGGGGGGGAAAGAGGAGGGGGGGGGGGGAAAGAGGAGGGGGGGGGGGGGAAAGAGGGGGGGGGGGGGGGGGGGA